>NW_028141159.1:27166770-27245019 GCF_030444845.1 Prenolepis imparis
AAACAATGGATTAATACAAACTATAACATATTGAGAACCATGGCAAAGTTGCAATTTTTGAAATCATGTAAAAATTGTAACATTTTACCTTCACACTTAACTAATTTTAGAAAAGCAAAATTATTTTTACATCATTATAAATCAATAAAAAAACGAGAGAGTCTTTTGCACAGATGTGCAGATGAATTGCTAAATATTGAAGTATTCGATTTATATAGGTTGTTAGATTCCTTACATAAAGAACTTGATAAAACTTCACAGCTTCTTTTCCATAACCTTCCTACATATATTTGGGCGGATATTCTCAGTTACCATAGTCACTCTTTGAATAGATTTCGAACTAAGCTATACAACACTCACAAAAATAAATTTACGTGGTTGGTGGATTCAAATAAACAACTTGAAATCAAAAAGATAAAACCAATTGCATTTAATTGTATTATGGATCACAACAAATTTCAACCTAAGAGGTTCAATTTTAATAACTCTTCACACACACACATAACAGGATCCACAGAAACAATTAACACACTAATCAATGCCAGCAGTTTTTCAAAAAAACCTCCCTATCACGTAGACCAACTAAACGATAAGCGGTTTATCAATTTATCGGACACAGAAATCCCTCCACACGTATCTACCCTCCTGCAGCTGGGTGATAAATTCAGCCTTCCAGTTAGCTCTGATAAGAAAGATGCAATTCATGAGTTCATTAAGGACATCGAAAGCAATTCGAAATGTAAAAATCTTACAACTATCCGCAATATTGCTGTTCCACAATTTTTCCATTACTTACACAACAACACTCATAGAGACCTAACAATAGAAAAACTCATGACAATGTACAAATCAACAAAAGAATTTTGTCATCACAATCCCGATATACTTTTTACACGAGCTGATAAAGGCAACGTTACAGTCGCAATGGACAGAGCTTACTACATTAAAAAAGTGGAAGACCTGTTGAATGATAGGAATACTTACTCGATTATTAAAAAAAATCCATCCATAAAAATAGAAAAAGATCTAAATAATACGTTAAAACATTGGCTAAAAAAAGAATATATCAACAAAAGGGAATACCATGCACTACGCTCCAGTGATTCACTCCTACCTAAAGCCTACGGTCTCCCCAAAATCCATAAAAACAATGTCCCCTTCCGAATCATAGTTTCATCGGTTAATACTGCTCTTTACTCATTAGCATCTTACATTCACAAAATATTACTTAAAAGTCTCCCTCGAGCTAATAGTCACGTCAGCAACAGTTTTGATCTGTGCAAAACTCTCTCTGGCAAAACATTAGGTAAATCGGACATCATAGTTTCATTAGATGTTGTCTCACTTTTCACAAACATTCCTCTAGATCTTGCTATTAACAGCATAAATAACAGATGAAAATTTATTGAAACTCATACAAAAATTCCGAAAAAAGAATTTGTTTCTACCATTAATTTTATTTTATCTTCCACATTTTTTACATTCAAGGACAAAACATATAAACAAACTTATGGTACTCCTATGGGATCTCCATTATCACCCATGATGGCAGATCTAGTGATGCAAGATCTGGAGGAATCCATTTTAAATAATTTAGATAAGACTTTAATTTTCTACCATCGTTATGTAGATGATATAATACTAGCAACTCATGCAGAAAAAATAGAAGATATTGTGAATAATTTTAATAACTATCATGAAAGATTGAAATTCACGGTTGAATATGAGGTTGATCGTTGCATTAGCTTCTTAGATCTTAACTTAATAGTAATAGACAATATATTACACTTAAATTGGTTCCACAAAAAAACTTTTTCGGGGAGATTTCTATCATACCTCTCAAATCACCCAATTTGTCATAAAATTGGAACCATATATAGCTTGGTAGATAGAGCGATATTACTGTCTCACCCCACTTTTCATCAAAAGAATTTGGAATTTATCATTAACATATTGCTGGATAACGGTTACCCTCTAGATCTTATTTTTAAAGTAATCAACCGTTGGATCAAAAGTCTTATTTCCAATAAATTAAATATAAAGAACACAAATTCCGAAAAACAGCGAATAAATAATGAAAAGAGAGACAACACATTTTTTATCATTCCCTATATAAATGCGATATCAGAGCGAGTTGCGTCAGCGATCAAAAAACCAGAAGTGACTGTGGGATACAGATGTTTGAATAAATTGAACAGATTTGTTAGGGTACAGAAGGACAAAAACAAACACTCCTGCAATTCCAACGTGATTTATAAAATTAATTGCAACGATTGCAATGCGTCATATGTGGGACAGACAAAGAGACAGTTACATACTAGACTCAAGGAACATATCAATAATGTAAAGTTAGACTCGTCAAGACATTCTGTAATTAGTGAACACATCTTAAATAAAAAACATACATTTGACTGGAACAATATAGAAATCTTAGACTTTGAAAATAACTACCATAAACGACTCATTTCAGAAATGATACACATAAAAGAACAAAAAAACGGTATTAATTTAAACAAGGACACAGAACTACTTGATAATGTTTATTTTGACATCCTAGATGAATTAGCTAATTTATGATTTCTTGTCTTGTTTACACGATGACTTATTATCTGAATATATAATTGTTACCCACAGTCAAGTTAGAGACACGCTATAGACAAGAAGCTAAAAACAGAATTTTATTATCAGGACGCATTGTAAGTTAATTTATTTAACATTGTTCCTATAATTTTACACAATTGATAATGTTTAGTTACAGTTTAATACAAAGATACAAAACCGGTCTGTTACTATGGAACTCGCATTTATATTGATTGACAAATACATTCAAACTGACAAAATTTGGACAAATCCTTTCTCGCCTTCAAACGAAGAATGGGTTTAAAATCTCTCATTACTAACAAAAGCGTTCCATAATGATAAGATGGGAAATGTTATTCTTGCTGTGCCTCTCAGAAAATACACCGATGTTAAAATATTGATGATATTTCGCTCGTCATGGTCGTTTGATATACTTTAATTATTATATTATTTAAGCGTTTGTTTAAGTTAGAATTTGTACTGAGGAAGACTAAGTAAGTCGAAACGTCTACAAGTTAAGAATTTACATGTTATTAATTTTAAGAGCATGATTAAATGAATTTATTATTTTATATTATATCTATTTATTTGCTCGTTAGTTGGCCTTTCACTATATTCCATTATTATTATTTATTGCGTTGATTTATGTAAATAAATTATGGGATTCCGTTAAAAAAAAAAAATAATAACGATCTCGAAATTTATAAAATGCCTCCAATTGGAATAATACTATGTTTACGACAAAACGTCCCCCTAGAAATTCTACAACTTAAATTAAAATAAAATATCATGTATATTTTACAAAAACATATTTTTAACACGCTTTAAAATGCTACTAAAAAGATTAATTCTACTAGAAATATATAGGAAAAAATATAAAAACAACATGTTAGATTTAAAAAAAATATAAATATCAATTACAATATAACCTGAAAAAATGTTAGAAGTTGATTTTAAATATTTAATACCTTTAATTATTATATTTTATGTTTGAGATTTCCCGCGATCGCGACAATCACCGCGACGACGGGATAAGCGATAGATAATCCGATCGATGGCGATATCCTTAGGCGCCTAACGCAAATTATGTAACCGCACCTAATTCCGCTTTCGCCCACGTAGCGCAATACATACGCTGAGCGCGTGGCGTTACGTAATTGGGTCGCGAAAAGAATTCCGCCGCTGATAGGCGATAAAAAAAGAACTAGCCGACCAGATGCTTTCGGAAAAGAAGCCGACCGGGAGATTACGCTCAGATCTCGCCCTGTTAACACGGTTTCGACTAGTGAACGAATTACGCATTCTAACAGCTCTAATCTTTTGATACTTTCGAGAGTATTGATCTCGCGATACAATCTCGGCAACACGTGGTGATCATCGACGTAGTGTTTTCGAACAGTCAGTAGTGGCGATAAACGAAACTATTGCTCGAACTCATGAATGTGAGAGTTAACAATTACATTCCTTGTGTCCATCAACGGAAAATAAAACTGCCGGTGACACCGGAACATTGGAGATATAAATCAGTGGTGCTTACTTCCCGTCTTATCCATCTCTCTCTGACTTGCGGTAACCAAAAGAGCCGATCAGACTCGGATCGTCCGAGTCCCGTTCGAGTCGGAGAAAACTCGCAAGCAGAGTTTTCAAATATAAAATTGGTCCTTCGAGCCGGATTATCGGTAAGTGAAGTATCCGGTTTACTCATTAAGTGAGAAAATTCTCTAAGTCTCTCTCTTTCTCTCTCACATATCATCGCGTGGCGCGGCGAATCTAGCAGAAGATCTCCGTCGGCCATTTTAAGAAAATTCTCCGAGTCGTCCAATAGCAGTCAGCTATTGAGAAAGAAGATTTCCGGTCGAGCTAAAGACCAGACTCGGGAGAAGATTCCCGATCGTATCCTCGTGGATTCCTAGAGGCTCACCATCGTAAGCATTATACAAAATGAAGTAGCTCCTTGAACAGCAGAAAATGGTCATGCGCTCGATCGGGCGCGCAGTGGTAAATTTAAAGAAAACTGATAAGACAAAATTATCAGTTCAGTAGTGATACTAGGCCGGTTCTAACCCATGGGGCAATGAGGGGGGGTGAGGGGCGAGGGGAACCCTTGGCGCGGGGAATGACGTCACGCGGGGAGGGGGAATGACGTCACGCGGGGAGGGGGAATGACGTCACGTGGGGAGGGGGAATGACGTCACGCGGGGAGGGGGAGGCGTCCGCGGGGAGGGGGAAGCGTCCGCGATTTTGGTACCGGGTCCGCGAGGGGTCCGCGGGGAGGGGGAGGCGTCCGCGAGGTTAGGGTCCGCGAGGGGGCCGCGGGGAGGGGGAAGCGTCTGCGATTTTAGGGTCCGCGGGGAGGGGGAGGCGTCCGCGAGGTTATGGTCCGCGAGGGGTCCGCGGGGAGGGGAGCGTCCGCGATTTTATGATCCGGGAGGGGTCCGCGGGGAGGGGAGCGTCCGCGATTTTAGGTGACGGGTCCGCGAGGGGTCCGCGGGGAGGGGGAGGCGTTCGCGAAAGACCGCATGAAGCTTTGTTGGTGAGGGGTCTGCGGGGAGAGAGGAACGCGAAGGAGAGCGCGAGGCGCACGCGAGAGAGATGACGCAAGCGAGGCGTATATGCAAGAGCGAGAGAGATAGTGCGAGATGGTTAGGTAGCGAGATGATGCGGCGATTGAGAGCGCGAGGTGTTGCAGCGAGGCGTATATGCAAGAGTGAGAGAGATAGCGCGAGATGACGAGAGGTAGCGAGATGACGCGAAGGAGAGCGCGAGAGCTGATGCAGCGAACGAGAGCGCGAGAGGCGGACGCGAGAGAGAATTTTTTTAATAATATTTACAGTAATTTTAATTAATAAGATTTTAATAGGAGGAAGGGGAGAGGACTTATTCTAAAATAAATACATTTTTTTTTTAATATTTAAAGTAATTTTTATTTATAACTGTGTGTGTGTGTATATTTTACAAAATGTTTGTGTGTGTGTGTGTGAATTTAAAATTTAAAATATTATATACATATACTTATACATATACTTATACATAAAATATATAAAGCAGCGCCATGATGATCGAAACACATGGGTCGATATGATATTTTATGACGATCGACCCATGTATCACCACTTGTGGTACGAGGCGGTGCGTGAGGTGGTGGTTGCGAGGTGGCGGTGGGGCGGTGGCTGTGAGGCGGCAGGGCGGAACTCCTACATGACAGAAATTTTTATTAAATATATTTATTTTATTAAACAATTTATTATTTTAATAATTTTTAAATGAAAAGAAATACTTACTAAGCCCATAATGGCTCCAGAACATGTTCGGGAGGATAAGGTTCCTCCCCGAACATCACTTTTTAAATCTCCAGAGAACGAAGAAATAGTTTTGTTAGCTATATCTTATTGGGAAAGAAATAATTAAACATAGATTAACAATAAAAAATATTTTATTTGTTACAAACATCGTGAAGAATATCATTTACAGCACATGTTAATATTTCACAATCTATGAGTGATTCACTATCGTATGCATCACTTTCGCGTATCGCTTTTACAGCATCACATACATTAGTAATATTATTGCGTTGTAAAATAGTTGCAAATTGTTTAAATTTTTCATTCACAAGATGAGTATTTTCACATAGCCAGAAATACACATGATCTATACATTTTTCAAACTCAAATAAATGTAATAGAGTCGATGGCTTCATATATAAAAAATTATTGGATAATGTTAATTTTACAATTTTTGAATCCGATATTTTAACAATTTCTATTGTTAGATCTCGAATCCGTAATGGAGTTTGAGATGATTGTAAAAATCGTTCAATGTCCGCACGTTTCCGCATTAGTGATATCCATGTTTCAATAGGCAATATTATGTGGTTGCCTCGATTATCACCAAGAGCTAATTCCACATATGATACAGCTCCAACGCTGATTCCTATTTCCAAATATTTATAGGATGTTGCGATTAGAGCATATCTTCGCCCAAGTATACGAGTCGCACGCTGAATGCTATAAAAATAATTAGAACAATATTTCAAAAATTATTTAAAAATCATTATTTAAAAATCTTTATTTTGACAAAAAAAAAAGAATCGAAACTTACTTGTCACTTGTATTCTTAGACATTTCTTGTATTGGAACGTAATAATTCATGCTGGCGGAGTACATTTTTAAAAGAACCTTTCACATAAGTGATTGATACAATACTAAATCATTATTACAAGTTTTTATTGATACAAAGCAATGGGGTGGGGATTATTGCTGACACAAAATTATTTTTAACCAATCATCAAAGCGCCGATGCACGGCTGCTATGACATCATCCTCAATGAAATATTAAATGTAAAATAATACAACATATCCAAAATTTCAAGCGTCAATGTATGACTGCTATGACATCATCCTCAATGAAATATTAAATGTAAAATAATGCAACATATCCAAAATTTCAAGCGTCAATGTACGACTGCTATGACATCATCCTCAATGAAATATTAAATGTAAAATAATGCAACATATTCAAAATTTCAAGCGCCGATGCACGGCTGCTATGACATCATCCTCAATGAAATATTAAATGTAAAATAATGCAACATATCCAAAATTTCAAGCGTCAATGTACGACTGCTATGACATCATCCTCAATGAAATATTAAATGTAAAATAATGCAACATATTCAAAATTTCAAGCGTCAATGTACGGCTGCTATGATATCATCCCCAGGTGTTCAAAACGTATGTAACAAAATCACGAGAAAATGCAACATAATTAAAATTTTCGAGCGCCAATGTACGGCAGCTCTCATCTTGAGATGAATCTCGCGAAATGTACAAAAATGTATCAATTTCAAGCGCCAATGTACGGCTGCTATGATATCATCCCCAGGTGTTCAAAACGTATGTAACAAAATCACAAGAAAATGCAACATAATTAAAATTTTCGAGCGCCAATGTACGACCGCTCTCATCTTGAGATGAATCTCGCGAAATGTGCAAAAAATGTATCAATTTCAAGGTCGATACATCATTCGTACGTAACAAAATCACAAAGTGCAACATACTCGAGTGCCAATGATCTCTACGATTAAATAAAAAGGATGGTAAAGAGGCATACTATGTTAGTATCATTGTCAGAGGTTCAGCAAGAGCATCTCAAAAATGGCACAATTGGAAGCAAGTTTGATGGAGCAATCAGCAAGGGTGAATTCGGTGGAGGAATACATTGTGTGGGAGCAGCAATGTGACGAATACATCGAAGCGCTGGAAGAACAAAGTCGAATAAAACGTCCACGATTACCGATCGGAGTTCGACAATCGCTTGTCTCCCAAATCGCACGTCTCGAAGGGTTGAAGAATTCGGTACGCAGACGTTTTGTACACGCAGGTGCCGGAAGCAGTTCGCGAGACATCGGACTCATATGGCGAGAGATTGATACGGCGTTCGAGAGCCGCATCTTGACTGGTGCGGTGATAAACAGCAACCACATCGAACCTCGTCAATTTCTAGAGGATGCCAAAGACATTGTGATCGAACACGTGCAAAAAGTGTTGCAAAAACACACTAGTGTAAAAGTGAACACTATATTTAATGGTGAGTTTGTGTCAGGCGATAAGCGCGCTAATAAAAGTGTCAACACTAAAAACTTTGAAATCTTTCGCACCTCCGATTTACATGATTGGTACAAACGCCGCATTATCGAGCCCACACTAGCATCGCTAGAAGAATTTCAAGAACGTGATAGTGGTTGGGCATTATCGCGAATAAACAATTTAACTGTAAATATAAACAAGTATAATCCAATGTGTGCGGGATGTCACATTAAATTACCGCGAGAAATAATGATGAAGAGAGCAGTGATTAACGTGCAATCAAAAGACAATGCATGTTTCGCGTGGGCGGTGGTCGCTGCTCTGCATCCAGTTGCAAAATATAGTGAGAGAACGTCGTCATATCCGCATTATACGACAGTGCTGAATCTCCAAGACATTGAGTTTCCAGTGACTGTGAATCAAATTAAAAAGTTTGAACTATCAAACAACATTTCGATAAATGTGTACAGCATCGAAGAAAAGAACATTGTATCGATACGTCTCAGTGAGCAGAAGAAAGACAGACACGTCAACTTGCTGTACGTGGAAGACAGCAACAGCGTTGGACATTTCACATGGATCAAGAATCTCTCCCGGCTCGTGAGCTCGCAATTGAGCAAAAAAGATCACAAGAAATATATCTGCGATCAGTACGTATATTTAATTAAAAACGCAATATATAAAATATATAAAAATGTAATATATATATAAATTATATATGTATAAAAAAAAAACTAATTATTTGTTTTACAGATGCTTACACTACTTCCATTCGGAAGACAAGTTGCAGTCACATATGGTAGACTGCGGAAAGATGAATGACTGCGCTATCCGGTTACCGAGCGATAAGGACAAGTGGCTCGCGTTCAACAACTTTAATCGCAAAGAGTGACTTCCTTTTATCGTATACGCAGATCTCGAATGTGTGCTAGCAAAGACGGAAGAAGAAAAAAACTTTCAACATCACCAAGTATTTAGTATAGCATATTATGTACATTGCTCATATGACGATTCATTATCCGAGTATTATTTTCGTCGTAGTGTAGATTGCGTTTCGTGGTTTTCCAAACAACTACAAAATTTAGCGATACGCGTAAAGAATATTTTAGCAACTAACGTCCCCATGGTAAATTTAACATCAGACGAGTGTGAAAAATTTCATAGCGCGACGCATTGTCATATATGTGAGAAACCATTCACGCAAGATGACGATACACGCGTACGCGATCATTGCCATCTGACCGGGCGGTACCGAGGTCCAGCACACTCAAATTGCAACTTAAATTATAAAAACTCTTTTTGCATTCCAATAGTATTTCATAATTTATCCGGTTACGACTCACATTTCATAATTAAGGAAATAGCTACAGCGTTCGAAGGAGGAATCGAATTACTTCCAATAACTAAAGAAAAATATATATCATTTACAAAAACTGTTCAAATTGCTGAAGACAAATCCAGAAATATTAAATTACGTTTTATCGATTCATATAAATTTCTCAATACTAGTCTCGATAAATTGGCATCATTTCTAAGTAAAGATAAACTCAAAAATTTACAATTGAAATTTCAAAATTTATCCACCGAAAATTTCGAATTATTAACACGGAAAGGTGTCTTTCCATATGAATACATTGACTGTGTCGACAAGTTGCAAGATACGTGTTTACCGCCGCGCGAATCATTTTACAGTTCCTTGACCGGCGACACTGTATCCGAGAACGATTACGCGCACGCTGAAAACGTATGGGAGCAGTTCTCCATTCGAACGCTGGGCGAATATAGCGACTTATATTTAAAAACTGATGTCTTGTTATTAGCCGACATTTTTGAAAATTTCCGGGATAAATGTATCGAGAGTTATGGGCTCGACCCCGCATATTATTATACTCTCCCCGGATATACGTGGGATGCCATGTTAAAGCATACAAATATTACGTTTGAATTGCTTACCGATATTGACATGGTAATGTTTATCGAACGGGGTATACGCGGTGGTCTGAGTCAATGTTCAAACAGATATGCACACGCTAATAACAAGTATATGCAGTCGTACGATCCATTGAAACTATCTTCATATCTAATGTATTTCGATGTAAATAATTTGTATGGATGGGCAATGTGTCAACCGTTGCCATATGCTGATTTTCAATGGGTCGATGACATGTCTAGTTTCAATTTATCATCTATCGCGCTCGATTCGCCTACAGGCTACATCCTTGAAGTAGATTTAGAATATCCACAATGTCTTCACGATGCGCACACTGACCTACCGTTTTGCCCGACACGCGACAAACCACCAGGCAAGCGGGAAGATAAGCTTCTCGCAACGCTATACAACAAGAAGCGATATGTGATACACTACCGCAACCTGCAGCAATGTACGCGTCACGGCCTTCGCGTTGCAAAAATACATCGCATATTACAATTCGCGCAATCTCCATGGCTTCGAAATTATATCGAACTTAATACGCAATTTAGAACACACGCGAAAAATGATTTTGAAAAAAATTTATATAAATTGATGAATAACGCAGTATTCGGCAAAACGATGGAAAATGTGCGTAATCGGGTTGATGTAAAACTTATCACACATTGGGAAGGAAGATACGGTGCAGAGGCAATGATTGCGAAACCAAATTTCCACAGTAGAAGCATCTTTTCAGAAAATCTAATCGCTGTAGAATTACGTAAACTTGAAGTAAAATTTTACAAACCAATCTATGTTGGCATGTGCATACTCGACATCTCCAAAACATGTTTATACGAATTTCATCACGAGTACATGTCACCGCTATATCGCGACAGATGCAGGGTAATGTACACAGACACAGACAGCCTAATATACCACATCGAATGTGAAGATGTGTATAAGAATATAAAGCGCGACGTAAGCAAATTTGATACGAGCGATTACGCTGCGGACAATGTGTATGGTATACCGCTCGTGAATAAAAAAGTGCCAGGTCTAATGAAAGATGAAAATAACGGTACGATAATGACCGAATTTGTAGGGCTTAGAGCAAAAATGTATGCATTACGAGTGGATGGTAAGAAAGATACCAAAAAAGTAAAAGGTGTCAAGAGTAACGTTGTCGCGAGAACGATAACGTTTGATGATTACACGCGGTGTTTGAATGAAGAGATTGAAATGGCACGTAGTCAGTCATGTATAAGATCGAAATTGCATGAAGTATACACCATTCGCGAGACGAAAATTGCTCTAAGTCCTCACGATGACAAGCGGTATATCATACCTGAAACCACTGATACATTACCATGGGGACATTATAAAATACCTTTGTAAATAATATTTGTTGTAAAATATGTATATTTTGTATATTTTGTATATGTATATTTTATATAAATATGTATATTATATGTATATTTGTATTTATAAAATTATTAGATAAATATATTGTAAAATAGTGTGCAAATATTTTAAATAAATGTTTATAATAAATTATTTTTATGAATCCATGAGTTGTGAGATTTATCCAGTCCCAACCATTTCACATAAACATCATCGCCTTTTTTCCGCAAAACCTTTTCCACGAGATATACATCGGGATTTGCAACATGATGTAGCTCATACTCGTAGAATCCTCCGGCGACGGAATTTCCGCGCAAATCTTCAAGTATATATGTCGCAGGATTAGTTTTCTGCACTTTGATAATTTTAAATATTTCAGTAGTCCAATTTGGTGTAAAACCTTTTTCGAAGACGGTCTTGAATTTACTCACGCGTACCTGACAGCCTACTTTGAATCTTGCTGGAGCAGCAATTTTTATGTTACTGTATACCGTATTTAAAAGTTTTTCGGCAATCTCCGGAGTAACATCGATAGGTTTCATACCGATAGTGCGATGTTTTCGCGCATTGTACTCTGCAACGAGTCGGGACAGCGCGTCGATCCACTTGTAATTACCATTAAGTGTAAACATTTTCCACATATTGTTCTTTAAAGTACGATTAAATCGTTCCACTACTGAGGCTTTCATAACAGAATACGTCGAGTAATGATTGATGTTGTGTTTTTTTACGAGTTTCTGCACATTTGCATTGTAAAATTCTTTTCCTCTATCGGTTTGCATGTTTCTCGGACATCTCTTGCTATCTCGAATTATCTCAGCGATAGCGTCAGCTGTTTCGCGTCCGCTCTTATTCTTGAGCGGCAGGGCCCATGCATACTTGCTCAACACATCGATGACGGTGAGTATGTAATTGTATCCTTTGTTGACTCTTGCATAAGGACGCATCTCGACCACGTCAGCTTGCCACAGGTCGTCGTATCCATGTACTATGACACGTCTACGCGGAAAATTTCTTCTCGCTGGAGCGTGCAATTCCTCCACGAGTAGCTGCTTTTCAGAGGTGTTTGATCGAGGCATATTTGTAATAATGTGATATAATTTTCACGTACAGTTCTTTATGTATCTTTTGATGTAGTCTGCGTTACAGCCATTTTATCCAGCGTTAATAATAGCGCCTGCATATTCCTTTCAAGCCTGATTATTTTTTTCTCAATTTCTTTCTGTTGATCTCTCAAAAGCTTAACACTCGCTTCGACATATCGTTTGTTGGCTGCATCATTATCATCTTCTGGTTGCGCTACACGTCGTATCTTGCGCGACCTTGCGTCATAGCCGGAGGCTGCTAGACACAGAGTATTATCGCGCACGTAATTTCTTAGTAATCCATCCCATTGATAATATGAATTATTATTCGACGTTCCAAGTGATAATCCAAATTTATTAATCGACATTTCGATACCACTAATATTGACAGACTGACTCGTATCGTGGATGTATAACTTATTTTATAATAATAATACGAGCTTCGTAAAGTTCCTCGATAATCGATAATATTTCATTGCTGTGGGCGTTGTTGCCGGCTTGACGTGAAGCTTCGAGCAATCGCAGACGATCTACCAACTCGTTGGGATCATTCCAATGCACGTAATCAATCTTATTATTGTTTAAGATCATAGCATGCGGTATACCTTTTCCAGATTTTTTATCAGAGAATAATGGTGCGATTATATATTTATATTTGTATCCCTTGTTACCTAATACAGGCTGATTCACATTACCATTTCGTCTGTGAGCATTTGTTCTTATTAATATACTTTTATAGTTTTGCAAGTCATTCGCAGTATATATTTCATCGTCGGGAATTCTCTTGAAAACCAACTCGTAAAGACCTGCTGTTCCAACGTATTTTGACCCATCGATAATTATATTATCATTTTTATCCACATCGAAATTTTTATTACCGAGCGTCATTCCTTTGTCGATAAATTTAACACCGTATACGTAATCCATCTTGGAATTTTTATCTTGACTCAATATAGCTGCCACATATTTTTGAGCAAGTGGACCCAGGTGATTTCGCAATGAATTTTGACCATCTGATGTTTGTAATGAATGTTGAATTGATGTCACAAGCGATTGAGGTGGTCTCGAAAATTTCCTCGATAGATGTCTTATCATGCAATAATTGCCTTGGCTGTACATCTAGTATCGGAGTAGAAGTAGTTGCATCCAATAATTGTTGCATTCGCCTGCTTTTGATTCGCTTTGGAGTAGAAGTTATACCGCTCAATGATATATTTGATCGCTTTGTTTTAAGCTCTTTTTTCTCTCCGAGCATACTCAATGGTTCAATCTTTTCTTCACCAGACTCAACACCAACTGTATTTTCAACAAGCTGTTTCAGAGGTTCAGAGATTGGTTTAAAATGCCTCTCAAATGCATCGTCCTCCTCCATTTTACCAGTTTTCAAGAAACGATATTTTTTACGGATTGAATCGCTCGTTTTCGCAATCTCTAACACAATCTTTTCACGATCGTTATTCATAATGTTACAATTTAGACGTTGCTCAATCAATGCATCGAAAGCGACTAAGTGCTTTGTGGTATTGCAAATTCATTAAATCCTTTTCTGTATCGTCCATTAGTCAGCGGACTGTCCTTGTCAATCGCTGCAAATCCATATTTATGTTGCCAACATTTCTGACAAAATGTGCGAAAATTATTGTATGACATATCTGTATTTACGTGATCGTTGTACACATGTTTCAAGTTTGTCCCATCTTGTTTAAATAAAATTAATAAGTTTGCATTGTCACGTACAAGATGCTTGGGTATCTTGGCATACGTTTGACAAAGATAGAAACAGTCGACGCTCGAGTGTCGCCCCATTGCAAAGTACTCTCTTATCGTATCTTGCTTGTCACATGCCACGTCATCAAAGATAAAAATGGAATTCGGAAGCGCATCACTCGGTGGAATGACATCACTATTATTAGAGAATGTAAAATAACCAATTTCTTCTATCGGTGATAGCAAATTTTCCAAATATCGATATTTCGGTTGTTGAAGCGATTTCGAGTATACGTACACGTTCTCGAAGCAAACGCCGTGCGGGCTTTCAATCAAACTAATCAACGCGTTAGTTTTACCACAATTCGAAGGACCGCAAATGATTCCGCGTATAGTATTCGGTAGTATGTTTCCATGTCTGCGTATTTCTTTATCCGACATCAACCGTGTTTTATCGTCGAAATTTGTAACTTTGATTATCGTCGATTGCTGAACGAACCGCATGTTTTCTCTCGAATGAATGAATGAGTCATGGAGAGCCTATTTATAGCTGTGCGGAACCATGAATCACTCAGTATTGAAAAAATGTTTGTTCTGCTAACAAGTGCTTCCGATATTCACGGTTTAAGCGCCGAACAACTGCAATTTGTACCAAAAGCATTTTTATTGCGATATGAAAATCACATCCACTACGTGTGGGACAAGCTTCCGGAACACATAAAGGCGGATCCAGAGATTCAGACCTGTCGTCGATGTTTCAAACATTACAATCGACCGTGGCAGCAAACGCACATCGACGGTCCAGCGCCGATGATAAAGGATTGCAGCGAATGTCAACGAAAATAGGTAGTGGTCTCTTTAATCGCGCGATAAACGCACTTCCGATCGAATTACATATCCCCGGCTATCAGTTTTGCGGTCCGGGGACTCATTTGGAAAAGCGATTGGCTAGAGGTGATCGAGGTATTAATCCATTGGATGCCGCGTGTCGCGAGCACGACATTGCATATTCTCAAAGCAACGCCCTCAGAGAACGACACGTTGCTGATAATATACTCGCTGCGAAAGCGCGAAAACGTATTACTGCGAGAGATTCGACTCTTGGTGAAAGAGCAGCCGCTACGACTGTTTGGGCAGCTATGAAAGCAAAGACAAAATTCGGTATGGGGATGAAGACGAAAAAATCTTTGAAAAAGAAGAAGAAACGAATACTGTCTGTGGCGAAGCGTGGTGGTATCTTGCCAATTTTACCATTGTTGGGAGTTCTCGGTTCGTTGGCCGGTGGAGCAGCGGGAGTCGCAAAGGCTGTGAATGATAGCAAGGCTGCGCAACGTCAGCTTGAAGAAATGCAACGTCATAATCGCGCTATGGAAGGTCGTGGAGTTTATCTCGCTCCATACAAGCGTGGACAGGGATTCTCAACTAAGAAAAAAAAAAAACGTCAAAAAAAAAACGCTAAAAATGCCTGTGGGTGTAACAACTAATGTACAATTAGAACAACTGGCAAGACGTATGCGTATACCATTCTTTAGAGGTGTTTTCATGCGCAATAATTTACCAATAAACGGTGTGCGACAAAATGAGAGCGGTATTGTAAATTTGGATGGTTGCGTTGATGGTTCCGGTACCCATTGGGTAGCATATGTAAAGAGGGGAAATCGATCAATATATTTCGATAGTTTTGGTAATCTACGACCACCCAAAGAATTGGTGCAATATTTAAATGTTACGAAAATAGAATACAATCACACATCCTATCAAAATTATAATCAGAATAATTGTGGACAATTGTGTTTACGATTTCTTCAAACGGTTGATATAAAACCTGTCAATCCATCATCACGATTCAGTTTGACAACATGTCGCTAACACTAACGTTGACTGGCAAAAGTAGCGTTCTCGCTGTAAGCTACTTTCCAGCTATAGATTTATCGAATGGTGATTATGAGCTCGGTTTAACAGATTTTGAAACTTATCATACGATTCCGAATGTAAATTCTAAGAATAATAAATTTTACTTTGATAACGATGACAAGGAAATTACAATACCCGAAGGATCATACGAAATACATGCTATAGATGAGTATCTGAGACGTGCAATTTCACAATATCCTTCCAATAAAGAGCAGAATGAAGATGCAATAGCGCTTCGCGCCAATCATAATACTCTAAAGAGCGAAATCAAATGCATCTATAGAATAAACTTTAATAAACCACACAATATAGGATCGTTGTTGGGATTCTCATCGAATCGTATATTGCAACCTCACAAATGGCATGATTCGGATTTACCTATAAATATTATTAGCGTGAATATTATCCGTATAGAATGTAGCGTCACCACTGGTGCGTACAGTAATGACAAGCGCGTACACACGATACATGAATTTTCACCGAGCGTGCCGCCAGGATATAAGATATCGGAAACGCCTGCACAGATCATTTATCTCCCGATCGTCGTACGGAGCATTACTGATCTAACGATACGCATTGTTGATCAAGAAGGACGATTGTTGGATTTTCGAGGAGAGGAAGTTACTGTAAGATTGCACGTACGGCGTCGACAAAATTAGCGTGTGATGCTCGTGCTAAATGATACGGAGCACGTGAGAGATAATAATTTTACGAGGGACATTACGAGGGACAATACTTTTGCGAGAGCAACTGCGGCAGTGAGCGACAATAATCAGAGATCTCGTTACACTAAAAAGAAACTCAGCGCATTGAATCGCGAATTTTTAAAATCATTGGGATTCATCGTACGAAAAGATGATTGATATTTTGAATATTGGTGGTGAACCAGTCTTTGATGATCGTATCGTCAAGGTTGAGACACATACATACAATCCATATGCTAACACATCGCTTGGACATAGCGACGAGATACGGATACCTATACACCACCAGGATTTGTACACGTTGCCGTGCGAAAGTTTTTTGTATGTCGAGGGAAAGTTGATAACATCTAAAATAGATGCAAATGAAACGATGATATTAACAAATAATTGTGTTGCGTTCATGTTTGATGAAATTCGATATGAACTCAATGGTGTGGAGATTGATCGCAACAGAAACGTTGGAATAACTTCAACGATGAAAAATTATGTTTCTTTAACAACCGAGAGAAGTAAAATCTTGAAGAATGCTGGATGGGATATGACACATAATGGGTCATGTAATGAAATTTGTATGTTCAACTTTTGCGTGCCGCTCAACATGCTATTGGGATTTTGCGAAGATTATAAACGTGTTGTGATTAATGCTCGCCATGAATTAATTTTGATACGTTCGCGCAACGACAACAATTGTTTGTATGGACCTGCTGAAGCTGCTATTGAATTACTCAAGATACAATGGCGTATGCCTCATGTACTATTGAATGAGGTTAATAAACTGTCCTTGCTACGAGCATTGGAAAGCGGGCAATTCTTAAACATGAGTTTTCGCGGATCTATACGAATTTCCTCTGCTACATAGTACAACCAAGCATTCATGGACTGTGAAAACTGCTTCTCAGCTGGAAAAGCCGCGATATGTGATCTTTGCACTGCAGACTGGTAGAAAAAATATTATGACAAAAGATGTTACTGTATTCGATCATTGTAAATTAGCCAACGTAAAGCTGTATCTAAACTCTGAATCTTATCCCTATGATGATTTAAATTTAGATTTTGAAAAAAATAGATTCGCACTTTTGTTTGATATGTACTCTCGTTTTCGCAAATCTTATTACGGGTGTGATATTGAGAATGTACTAACTATCGCGAAATTTCTACATTGCGGTCCTCTCGCAGTTATTGATTGTTCGCGACAAAATGATTCTGTCAAAAATTCTACTGTGGACGTGAGAATAGAGTTTGAATGTAAGGAAGATGTACCGGCAAATACTACAGCATATTGTCTCATCTTGCATGATCGTGTTGTCGAATATTGTCCTTTGTCCAACGTAGTTCGTAAAATTACATAATCAGCAATTATCCCCTCCTCCGATGTAATATAAATGATTGAGATTTTTAACAATCTGCATCAGTCGTCCAACATTCTTGCAACAAAATGGTTGTACCGACGTTTGTGGATCTGCAAGGATTTATTCTCAATAAACGATTTATCGTGAAGGAAGCGGCGATTCTGAGAAGAGGATTCGTTGTTTCACATTATTTTTTCGCATGCCCCGTACCATGGGGTGTGCTCATAAAATCGGAGAGGCGTCAAGCTTCATGGTTGACTCGAAATCATCATGGATTGCAATGGGAAGATGGAAGCGTTCCATACTGCATGGCTCAGCGTTTGATTACAACAGCTATCGCTGGTATGATACAAGAAGAAGAAGAGACATCCTCTCTTGTGTACGTAAAAGGCCATGAAAAGCGAGAATGGTTGACCAATATAATGGACGATGCGAGAAACGGTTTCATTATTGAGACCTTGGATGCAAACTATGAAGATATTCCTGCATTAAACAACTTAGATACTACCTATAGCCTACGTTGCGATAAACATGTAAAAAATTGTGCTTTAGAAAATGTATTTAAAATATTTAATTGGTGGTCAAATCATCACAATGATTCGTCACACCCTTTTTTTGAATAAATTAATATTGAAATAATATTATCTTTGTTCGCTCATTTTCCTCATACGCATACAAGTATTATATGTCCACACGTGCTCGTATTAATTTCAGCATGTGACAGCATTCTTATGTTATAATTTTTTAAATATAGTCGATTGAGGTTTGAATGTGGTTGATTGATGTTCGATCGAGGTACGAACATGGTTCGAAAGTGGTTCGAAGGTGGTTGATGGATGTATGTACGTGGTTCGATTTATGTTCGATCGAGGTTGATTGATGTTTGATCGAGGTTCGAAGGTGGTTCGATCGAGGTTGATTGATGTTTGATCGAGGTTCGAAGGTGGTTCGATCGATGTTCGAACGTGGTTGATTGACGTTCAATCGATGTTCGAACGTGGTTGATCGAGGTACGAACGTGGTTCGAAAGTGGTTGATTGACGTTCGATCGATGTTTGAACGTGGTTGATCGAGGTACGAACGTGGTTGATTGACGTTCGATCGATGTTTGAATGTGGTTGATCGAGGTACGAACGTGGTTGATTGACGTTCGATCGATGTTTGAACATGGTTCGAAAGTGGTTCGAAGGTGGTTGATGGATGTATGTACGTGGTTCGATTTATGTTCGATCGAGGTTGATTGATGTTTGATCGAGGTTCGAAGGTGGTTCGATCGAGGTTGATTGATGTTTGATCGAGGTTCGAAGGTGGTTCGATCGATGTTCGAACGTGGTTGATTGACGTTCAATCGATGTTCGAACGTGGTTGATCGAGGTACGAACGTGGTTGATTGACGTTCGATCGATGTTTGAACGTGGTTGATCGAGGTACGAACGTGGTTGATTGACGTTCGATCGATGTTTGAACGTGGTTGATCGAGGTACGAACGTGGTTGATTGACGTTCGATCGATGTTTGAACATGGTTCGAAAGTGGTTCGAAGGTGGTTCGAACGTGGTTCTATTGACGTTCGAAGGTGGTTTCAATTTTAAATATTATTCATATGCTTATTCTCATCATGGAATCTTTGTCTCGGACCATCTGTTTTCTTATCTCATGTGCCGAGTAAGCGTTCAAGCTATTATGTCATACATCCCCTACTTTTCCTATCGAGAGCGGGTCTGTCTCCGCGATGTTCGTCATAAAGTTTTTAGCGTTTGACGCGTTAATATCGTAAAAGTTTTAAAATGAATTTTGAAGAAATAGTGGGCCATGATGATCGACCCAGGTGGGTCGATATGATATTTCGTGACGATCGACCCATGTATCATGACTTATGGTACGAGTCGGTGCGTGAGGTTGTGGCTGCGAGGTGGGTGCGGATAAGTCGGGAGTATGATCGATACTTTAACGATCTGCTGTGGGGTGACATAGAGGAAGAGGTCCCTGATGGCGAATGGGATGATGTGTGGTGCCTTCGACAGTTGTTCGGGGAGGAACCTTATCCTCCCGAACATGTTCTGGAGCCATTATGGGCCTAGTAAGTATTTCTTTTCATTTAAAAATTATTAAAATAATAAATTGTTTAATAAAATAAATATATTTAATAAAAATTTCTGTCATGTAGGAGTTCCGCCCTGCCGCCTCGCAGCCACCGCCCCACCGCCACCTCGCAACCACCACCTCACGCACCGCCTCGTACCACAAGTGGTGATACATGGGTCGATCGTCATGGAATATCATATCGACCCATGTGGTTCGATCATCATGGCGCTGCTTTATATATTTTATGTATAAGTATATGTATAAGTATATGTATATAATATTTTAAATTTTTAAATTCACACACACACACACACAAACATTTTGTAAAATATACACACACACAGTTATAAATAAAAATTACTTTAAATATTTAAAAAAAATGTATTTATCCTCGCTTGCGTCATCTCTCTCGCGTGCGCCTCGCGCTCTCCTTCGCGTTCCTCTCTCCCCGCAGACCCCTCACCAACAAAGCTTCATGCGGTCTTTCGCGAACGCCTCCCCCTCCCCGCGGACCCCTCGCGGACCCGTCACCTAAAATCGCGGACGCTCCCCTCCCCGCGGACCCCTCCCGGATCATAAAATCGCGGACGCTCCCCTCCCCGCGGACCCCTCGCGGACCATAACCTCGCGGACGCCTCCCCCTCCCCGCGGACCCTAAAATCGCAGACGCTTCCCCCTCCCCGCGGCCCCATCGCGGACCCTAACCTCGCAGACGCCTCCCCCTCCCTGCGGACCCCTCGCGGACCCGGTACCAAAATCGCGGACGCTTCCCCCTCCCCGCGGACGCCTCCCCCTCCCCGCGTGACGTCATTCCCCCTCCCCGCGTGACGTCATTCCCCCTCCCCGCGTGACGTCATTCCCCCTCCCCGCGTGACGTCATTCCCCGCGCCAAGGGTTCCCCTCGCCCCTCACCCCCCTTCATTGCCCCATGGGTTAGAACCGGCCTAGTATCACTACTCAGTTCCAATTATCCAGCAACGAATCTCCATGGTTAAAGCATCGTTCGCGCAATGTGAATTGAATCACGCTAAACTGATCGCTTCTTCTACACCAGAGTATCGCGCTGAAGATAAATATTTCACCGAGGATCACTTCCTGGACTGTGAAGAAGAATTCTTCGAGGCCTTGGATTATATGACAGACCGCCAGGCGCAGTTAACACCTGTCAGCACGGAACCCCTTCACGACGCTTCAAATCGCAGCAGCTCATCGTCGCCCGGCGCCAGGATCACACCGTCTCTCCCTAAGATAAGTCTTCCGACATTTAGCGGCGCGTTTATCGAATGGGAGACATTTCGCGATCACTTTAATTCAGTTGTCATAAACAACCCGGATTTAGCGGATGTAACACGTATGCACTATTTGTTATCGTGCTTAAAGGGCGAAGCTAGCGATCTCGTGAAAACGTTGCCAATAACCGAGGCTAACTTTCAAGTAGCTTGGACAACTCTTTTAGCGCGTTATGACAATCATCGTAGACTTGTTTACGAACATGTACACGCGTTGCATTCGTTACCGACCATTAACTCGGAATCAGCGTCCGAATTAACTGCGTTACGGGATAAAACATCCATGGCGATACAAGCATTGCGGAATCTCGGTCGACCAGTCGAACATTCGGACGATTTTATTGTCTATCTGATCTCTCAATGATTAGATAAATCGACGCAAAAGGCATGGGAATTGCATTTAGGCGACACAACAGATTGTCCGACCTACGAAGCTCTCGAGAAATTTCTTGCCGCTCGAATTCGCGCTTTCGAAAACATCCTACCGGCGATCGGAGCTCAAAAAAGAACGAATAACAAATCGGTCGTTCAAAGTTATACCGCGAACACACTCAAATGTCCGGTTTGCAAGCAAAATCACATGCTATCTTTGTGTACAGATTTCAAATCCAAATCGGTTCAACAGCGACGCGAGCTGGTAAATAAATTGCATCGCTGCTTTAACTGCCTTAGTCATAAACATGTACGGAAAGACTGTCAAAGCAAATACTCCTGTAGAGTATGTCAGAAGTCACATTATTCTCTACTTCATGATGACTCTGGCATACGACAGCTGACACAGCTACATTAAAAACTTCTGCGTTAAAGCCTGTGGAAACCGCTCAAGTGTCGTCTCATTTACTATCACAATCACATATGATTTTAATGGATCTTAAGCAAAAATATCTTCTGTCATCAAATTCTGCTGATATTGTGGAGGTTTGGTTTCAAAAATTATATGAATTTAAATTGTGAATGTCCAATCAAATTTAATCATTTCTTCCGGGAGTTGATTGTGTTTCTTGGGTGAGTTGCTCACGAGGTGAAAATTACAAAAGGTGAGGAAATTCACTAGAGTATCTACGATTTCATTTGTCGAAATCTAGTAAATCTATTCACTTGTTATTTTTACTTCGTGAGCAAACTCACCCAAGATAAACAATCGACTCCCTGATATTTGAATTATAATAACATATACTTTATTTCTTTGATTATTAATAATGAATTAGAAATATCAAATCAAACAATTGTAAATAAATCATTGTAAATGATAATAATATTATGGTAATAAAACATTGTAATGATCTATTTGATGGAAAGTTGAATGTAATTAATAATTTAGGCTGAATTCACATCTTGGTAGAAAAGCATGAAGTAGAAAAACAGAAGCTCAGAACTCGTAGTAAGCTGGTAGTAAGCTTACTAGGTAATAAATTTGGTGGTAGTAAACTTACTACCAACGCAAGTTCTGATTGGTTTCTGCTTTTCTGTCAAAGTGTAAATTCGGCTTTAGAATCAATCATGTCCAAAAATGACTAATATGTCAACCATGTAATTATATTATCTAATTTATATTATATTATCTAATAATATTATAATTTATTTATATCTTATATTTAAAATTATTAATAATTTTTAGTGTTTTTATATAGGCATAATAAATAAATGTTTGTTATTCTATTGTACTACTTGCTTTTTCATTAACAAAAATTTGCTAATAAATGTGCAGGCTGTATCAGAGGAGACTACGATTGTCAAAGAAATAGAAAAGAGGAAAGTTAAAGGTAAATATTCACCCCAGCTACGTGCTTTTGCTTTGACGGTAAACTTTTACAGCCCAAAAGCCTATAATTATATCCGACAAGTCTTTAAAAATAAATTACCGGATCGATCAACAATACATTCGTGGTATAGCAATACAAATGTGTCACCTGGCTTCACTCAAGAAGCAGTAGATATTTTAAAAAGAAAAACTGAAGCTGCCGGTGATAAAAAACTATATGCATGCTTAACGATGGACAAAATGGCCATAAGAAGGCAAATTTAGTACAGTCACACTGAAAAAAGATTCATTGGGTTGACTACGGATTAATAATTGAAGATCCAGAAAATTTGTCAGTCGCGAAAGAAGCATTAATATATTTATTAACCGGAATTAATGAAAGGTGGAAAATACCCGTTGCGTATTTTTTGGTGGCCGGATTAACAGCAAATGAACGTGCTGAAATAACTAAAAAAGTAATAGATTTTGTTACGAAGTCAGATGTACACATTATTGCCTTAACTTTCGATGGATTGCCTGCAAATGTTTCAATGTGCAATGCATTGAATGCCGATGTATTTAATGATAAATCATTCTTTACACACCCATCATGTGGTTATAATATTTTTATATTTTTCGATGCCGCACATATGTTAAAGCTTGTAAGAAATGCTTTTGCATCGAAAAGAATATTATTTGATGGTCAGGGTGGTGTTATCGATTTTAAGTACATCGAAAATTTAGTAAAATTACAGGAATCTGGAGGCTTTCATTTACATAATAAATTAAACCAGAAACACGTAAAGTGGTATAGAAATAAAATAAATGTTAAATTAGCAGCGCAAACATTAAGCGAAAGCTGCGCTGCAGCTTTAGAGCAGCTTCAAGATGATGGAAATCCTGATTTCGTTGGTTGTGCAGCAACAGCTAAATTTTGTAGAATAGTCAACAATGCCTTTGATTGTTTAAATTCAAGAAGTTTATTTTTAAATGGTTATAAGAAGCCACTAATGGAAAGTACAGCGTTTTATTATTTTGAATTCTTTGATCAGGTATCACGTTATTTTTCCACAATTCGTTTAAAAGATGAAAAACTTGTCATTGATTCTAAAGTAAAAACTGGCTTTATCGGGTTCATAATAAATATAAAAAATTTAAAAATAATGTATCATTCTTATGTAGAGACAGGGTCATAGTGAGAGAGCTCACCCGATACTTGTATCGGGTGCCAAGAGTGTACAGTTCCATCTTTGATGGAACAAGGGGATGCCAGCGGGTCCCATAGGGTCTTCTTCCTCGGAAGATGGCTCACTGCTGGTAGAGGAAGGAAAACCTCGATAAAAAACCCGGAGAGAAGGCTCCGTTAATCTGGTAAGGCAACCTCCTAAGGGAAGGAAAACCCCGACAGAAAACCAATTCTTTGTTACAGATATGATGGACGCAACAAAGGAGAAGAACTCCCTGGGTTCGGATACCAGGGGCCGGCGGGGGGGGGATATTGTCCCGGTTTCCCCCTCGTCGTCATCGGACGGGCCATCCGGAGTTTTGACGGCGAGAACTCCGGAGGAAGTGGCTATCGCCAGGGACGGCGTAGAAGAGTGCCGATCAGTTGGTGCTGCTGCTGGATCGGAGGAGCGGCACGCGAGATTTGCGGCATTGGAACGCAGATTAGACGAGGCTCTCGCAAGATGCGATAAAGTGATCAGTTCGCGTCCCGCGAGTGTAGTGTGTGTGGGATCTCTGACTCCGGAGATCATGAGGGATGACTCGGACGCAGAGGGGTTGGAGGAGGCCGATCCTTCCTTCGTCTCTCTCGGGTTGACGTCTCCAATGGAGGAGGAGTTAGCGACTCCGAGAGGAGGGCGATCTTCTGGGAGGAAGGATGTGATTCCATCTGCAGAGAAATCGCGGAGAGGTAAGTCCCCTGTTCCTGGACTTACAGGGAAGCGCGGGCGCCCAGCTAAGACCGGGGATTATGTCGGTCTTGCTGAGGCTAAGGAAAGGCTTAACGCGGCCAGACGGGAGGAGATGCTGTTAGCAGACATGGAGAGGGTACTGGACCCGTCCACCGGTCCAGTCCTCTCCGCGGTTGGCAGAAAAGACCTTCCCTCGATGGAGGTCTTTTGTGCTGGTCTCCAGGGGATTACCATCCTGGAGCTTCGGAGGTTGGCGGAAAGCTTTACCACCCAAGTGGAGAAGGTGACTGAAGTCTCCTCTGGTCTTGACGATGTCATGGCCAGGGAGCTTTACGTCTCTTCGATGAGGCTTGGGGGTATAGTTGGTGAGCTGGCAGAAAGGCTGGGCGCTGCTGTGGATCCTCTGGTCGAGGCTCTTCGTAGCGAAAATCAGGGCCTGAGAGGACGAATCTCGGCCCTGGAGCGGGAGGTGGATCGTGTCGCGGGGGAGCTAGGTGCTCTTCGGGCGGCGATTCCTTCTATGGACGAGTTTTACAGCGTTTCCAAAAAGGCGGCGAAGAAGAGGCCTCCTCCGAGGTCTCTGGAGGGGTCTCCTGTGCGCGAGGCGGGGACTTCTTTCGGTCCTGTTGCGGTGGATCTTCCGGTGACATTCGCGGAGGTGTCGTCCCTCCTGGATCAGCGTTTGATCGACCTGAGGGGCGACATAGTGTCGGCGGTCTTGGCTGCTGTGCGGCTTTCGCTCGGGGGGCGCGCTGGGGCCTCTCCCTTAGGAGGGGCTCTCGAGTGTGCCCTTCCTTCGGGTGGAGTTGGCGGTGCGGTGGCGCCGGTGGCTGCTCCCGCTCCTGGAGGCTCTGCGCCCTCTGCGAGTGCCGAGTGGTCTGCGGATGCCCCTGGTACCGGGCGGACAAGAGTAAGAAAGGAGGCTAGGAGGCGTCGTCGAGTTGGGAAGAGGGCTCGTGTTCTTCCTGGTGCGGTGGCTCCGGATTCGGGGCCTTCTCAGGGTAGGACGGCGGGGATGCCGCGTCTTTTGTCCACGACCGCGGTTGTGTTAACCGTGGATGGTGAGGGGGAGGATCGGCCCACCTATGCCTCGATTTTGTCCGAGGCTAGGAAAGGGGTCGATCTGAAAGAGATGGGCATCGGTAGCATGAGGATGCGCCGAGCGGTTACCGGGGGTCTGTTGCTGCAGATCCCCGGAAAGGATGCGCCTGCCAAGGCCGAACAGCTCGCTGGTCGGCTGAGGCAGGTATTTGGTGGTTCGCGTGGTGTTCGGGTGACCCGACCGACACGAACGGCGGAGGTGCGCCTTAGGGGCTTCATGTTCCTTTCTTCGCGTGAGGAAATTCTTGTGGAGGTGGCCAACGTTGGCGGGTGCGATGTCGGTGACATACGAGCTGGTGAGGTCCGGAGGTCGCCGAAGACTGATGTTTGCACGATGTGGATTCGCTGCCCCGCGGTGGTGGCGCGGAAGCTCGCGGTGGCGGGCAAGGTCTGGGTGGGCTGGGTGGCTCTAACGGTTGTTCCGTTAAGTCGTCGGCCCATCCAGTGTTTTAAATGCCTGGAGTTTGGGCATGCGGCCCTTAGGTGCAGTTCCCTCATTGATAGGGGGGACTGTTGTTATCGATGTGGCAAGATGGGGCATAGGGCTGCTGAGTGCACGGCGCCGCCCCGATGCGTCGCGTGTGCTGGTAGGGGTAAACCCGCCAACCACCGGCTGGGCTCGGAAGTGTGCGCCAAATTGGCTGCCCCCCCCCCCGAAAAGACATGACGAGGAGCGGATTGGCGCTGCTTCTAAGCATCGGAGACAGGCCCCGGGACGCCCGGATAGGGAGACCTGTGCAGGGCCTTCTACGGAGGGAGGTGGGGAGCCGGGGAATATGGAGGTGGACCCAGTTGACGTGGGTCTGCCTCCTTCCCCTATTCTTCGGTCGTAACGTTTGTCTATGTCTAATGTGGTTATGGGGGCTGCGACTTATGTTGACCGGTTTCGGCCGGTCTGTATGGCTCGGTTACGCCCTCTGTTAGTTGGTCTTTATTGTATGTCGTTTTATTACTTAATGTGGATAAGGACTGTGGCCTGTCTGATTCGCCTCGGCGAGTATGTTAGGTTGTGACCGGTCTTTAGAGAGTAACGCGTGGTACGTATCACTCACCAGTCCCCAGGTTGCAACGCTTTCGCCAAGTTTCATCGGTCGCCAGGTATTTTAACCAGTGGAAATACCAAGGTTTGGTTGTTTGGTAAGTAACGATGGACAACTTTGGCCAAACCGTGATTGATTTTCACAACTAAAAATAACGTCAATTAATAATTCTAATAAAACTAAAAATGAATAGCATCTGTCTGCTTGTTTTAAATTATAAAATAATTTTCAATTAGTGTCTTTATTTTTCAACACCTGTTTATAATTGATTTTGTATTACGTTAATTCAAAATAATTTCGTAACTGAATTAATGATTGGAATGTGTTTCAAATATTTATAAGGTTATGTTGTGACCGGACTCGTAACACACACTGGAAGCATGCAAGATTCACCGATCAGGCAGGTTGCTGCGCTTTCGCCTTTGTCGTGGTCGCCAGGTATTTTAACCTAGATAAATACCAAGGTTAGTGGTTGTTGTACGTCTCCAGTAACGTATCATGTGCCTCCTCTGCTTTACTAATCCTCCTTTTTTGTTTCAGGTCGCCGTTAGACAAGGTCAGCTAGGGTTCACCGCTCGCCGCCTCTGGATCATCCGTCGGGTCGTCAGAAAACAGGATCACGAATCACTCGCAGGGATTGTTGGATTTTACATAGGTAAGTGATTAACACTATGTTCCAAATGACACTGAATTATATTTATTGAGATAGTATACACTATTCAATATTCATTTCGTCGTGTGCACAGAAACTCGCGTCACGAGTATTGGTCGCATTCGCGTTGGTTCGCGGAACTTGCCTTACCGTGTTTTTATTACGCGCGTGCGTTTCGACGGAGCTCTCGCGTGGTTTCGCGTGATTGACCTCGTGTGAGGTTATTCGGACGTGCGATCGTTCAGGATTACAGTCATTCACTTTTTCGCGTCGCGTCGCGATACTTGTTCGGACGAGTTTGTTATACGCAGTGAGTTGACGTGTATATATATATATCCGTTATTCGACTTGCGCAGGTTTTACGTCGTCGAGATCTGCAGCCGAAAGAGCTCTCGAGCTCTCCGAGCGTCGGTACTTATACTATGTCTCCCCACCATGTGTCCGTCAGCCAATCCGCGCGCGTAGCTGCAGCGCACCAATAGCGCGTCGGGCCTCTCGTTATGGTCCGCGCTCCAGACCCTGGCCCTCGCTTATTCATTTCGCTCGCTCGCTTCAGATAAATTATCAATTCACATATGTTATGCTATGTTTTTCATTTTCAGCGGATATTATGCTTTCTCTCGCGATTTAGGCTTCTAACCTTAGGATGACTTTCGCGATTTGAATTTCCCATGTGTGAATTGACTGAATTTATCTTTTTCGGATCTGTACAAGTGTCAAAATCTTTTTTACATTTTTCCCTTTCATATAATATAAATATTTCGATCGGGTCGAATCTTTTTACATTTTATAAAAATAAAATAAAATAACTCGCCAACTATCGGCACGTAGAATCTGATATAATTTGCAAAATAAAAGTGAATCAGCTGTTCGATGATATTGCGCTCTCCGCGTGAACTGGTTCTGCGCTGAAATAAAAATTATCGGTTCGCTGTCTGTCGGCTTGGAAGCGGGAATAAAAACATAAAAGAAAAATATTCCAATTAACCCTAGTCGTTTATTTTATATTTCGCCACTCGCGTCGGCTAGTTTTCGGCTACGATTATTGTTTCTTCCAAACAACGTTTAATTAATATTATACTTTTTATATCTTACGCGTTATTTTATATACAACTTATTTACTAACTTAATGCTACTATGTACAATCTGGTCAGGCTAGTCGTTAGCCGTCGTCTCACTCCTGTGCTTCGGGTGATGGTCCTTGCGTCGGAATCGGCTTGGTCATTAGCCGTCGTCTCACTCCTGTGCACCGGGTGATGTTCCTTGCGTCGGAATCGGCTCAGTCGTGCTGCGAGCATCTGTCGGTCGCAATGTCATTAGAGTTTTATAACGATTCGTCAACTTGCGTTTATTGACCTCGCACTGATCATACGGATCGTTCTCTAATTCTTTTCTTTTTATTTTGTTTTTATATATTCCATTTTCTTCCAACGCTACAAACTTATTCTAATTATTAAAAGGTTATTATTAATTATATTACAAACCTCTGTTCGTACGCTCTTTCGTGCGTATATTATAATTAATGTTTCAACTCAAAATAATTCTAGGATTTATCTTTCCTTTTGATTCTAAATCAAAATTAATCATTCCTTTTGCGCTCTTATTATTTAAATTAACTTTTGCTCTTGCGCATTCTATAATTAGAATCTTTTCAAACCTAAAGTTTGCTAACCAAAATAAAAACAACTTATTCTTTTATTCAAAACTCAACATTTAAAACTTAAGTCTATTTTGATCTAACTCTAAATGTTTATATTATTTTACATTTTAGCTTTATTTAACTTTTTATTCCTTTTCCAATTATAATTTTAATTATAATTCTTTTTTTCTTTTAAACTTTATAACTATTATTTTAAATAAACTTATAACTAATTATATACATGTCTCTCTTTTTATTTACAGGTACCTTGGCTTCACTCCTTGGAAGATCCAGGTCTCGGCTCTGCTGCTGAAACGGGAATATTCGAGCTGTGAGCGCCTGTCGGTCGCATACCCCCTTCTTCGGATTCGTCAGATGCCTTGGAAGTTGACGCAGCCGATTTGGATAGCTCGGGTATGTCCGTTTCATCGTCGTTTTTGTTAAACTTTTCGCCGATTTTACCGCCTTTACCTCTTCTCCAATGTTTTCTGCGTTTTTGGCTTTTAAATTTGCAGATGATGTCATCTTCTTCATCGGATGGCTCCTCAGTGTACGAAGTTTTTTTGCGTGTTCGCTTCGTCTCCTCTTTCTTCTTCCGGTCAATATCAAGAGAATCGATTATTATTCTTAATTCTCTCGGAACTTCTTTGACCATTTGCATGTCTTTGAAAATTGGTTTGGATTTTAAAGCGAATTTTTTCTTTTCGTCGCTTTTTTCGGTAATTGCTGTCTGTCTCGATATATTTGAAACAGAGTCGCTGTCAGATCTGACTGCTTCCGAATTTGCGTCGTTTTCGATCTCTTGTTCAGCTGTTGAAGTGGATGGAATTTTATTCTGCTGAATCACATTGATTTGATTTTCGTCTTGTGATAATGTTCTCGGATCGATTATTCTTCTACCGCCTTCGACTTCCGTATTCGAGTTTTTCATCTCGCATACGATTAGCTTAGTCGCCCACGGTGCTTCGCATCTTGATGTTATTGTCGAATCTACGATGTCTTTAGTGATTCGAATGTTCTTGTCTTTAATTCTTTCTTGATTTGCACTCGATCTTACCATGGTGCCGGTCGTCACGGAGATTGTTGTGCCGTCATCCTCTTTTACAAAGATGAATTTGTCAATTGTAGTTTCGGTGCGATGTGAACTTCTATCGATCTTGTGTATTAGGTCGGTTGAAGTCTCATCCCCGTCACTATCTTCAAGTACTTCAGGTGCGTTTTCGAGCATCTCGACTAATTTTTCGAGTCTCTTTATTCGCTCCTTTTTTCGCGATTCGCTGTGAAACGCGTTCATTCGTGTTTCAGATAACTGATTTACACGATCTCGCAATTCTTTTTCGCGTTGATCTAGAATTTTTAGTCGCTCGTCCATTTCGGCAAGTTGTTTGGCCGCTTGACGAATGTATACTGTGTCTGCCGCTCGGTCGTCCTCTTCGCCTCGATCGCTACCCCCACTCTCGCTTCCTGCGTGAGCAGTAGTGCTTTCGTCTTCGCTTGAACTTCCTGCGTTGACAACTCTTGTGTTTTTTGTTCTTGTATTAACAATTAGTGGAATTTTATCTATTATTGTTAATTTTTCCTCATTCCTTGTCAATTCGTAATTTTTTATTGTACGCTTGTTATTGACTAGAATTTTCTTTTTTCTTTCAGGTTCTCGATCGGGATTGATCTTTGCTGTCGCTGAAAGCTGTTCTTCGCCCTCCTTCTTGGACAAGTGTTCTTCTAAATTGAAAATTAGATTCGTCAAATTTTTGTTAAGTTTGACTTTTGAATTACGTTTATTATCCATAGATATTTGAAATTCAACTTGATTTATATCCCCTTTCTTTTTATTTTCAGGTATTGGGTTCTTCGTCGCCGCTCCTTCAGGATGGATTTTCGACTCAGGTAAGTATCTCTTGGATCTTGATTTTCCCAATTGTTTCTCTTGTGTTTCAGATGTATCTCTGATAAAAAAGGATAATTTCTTCGATTCTTTTAATTCCGGTAAGTCTTCAGGTTTCTCGGCGTTGTTATTTTTCTTGTTTACGACGCCCCCTTCTAAACTGGAATTTCTTCTTTTGTTTTGCAGTATTCCAGGTGTCTCCATTAACCTTTCGATCGGTATGACTGTGATGACATTTATCGCTGGTACATCCTCTTCGTCGATCGTTTTTAGTGTCGGATCCCTGTGTGGTCTCAACTGCCTTGTGTTGTACGTGCCTATGACGTTTCCGTCTAACGTTTCTATTAGATAGGCGTTGGTTCTGATTACCTGTCGTACTTTGTACGGACCTTGATAAACCAGATGTATCTTCTTAGTAGTTTTTCGGCTTGCATCAGATCTGCGGTGAAGTTTCACCCAGACTTTGTCTTCCGGTTGGAATTCTTTTGCCGCCTCATGTTTATCTGTTTGTTTTTTTCTGTCACTTGCCTTTTTTTCGAGATATCGCTTGACTTTCTCGATTTATTCGGCTGGATTTACGTTTTCACGTTCTTCAGGTTGTAACCTTGGATCGATTGTCAGACTGGGTTGCAGCTGTGGATATAGATCCGTCGGTACTTCTCCTGTGCTGAAGTGACTTGTGTTGTTGATCGTATCTTGGAACCTTTGAATTATCTCGTCCCATCGTGTGTGTCGATCATGATAATACGCTCTAATCACGCGTCCTAGTTCACGCATTACGCGCTCTACTGGATTTGACTGCGGGTTGTATGGCGATGTGCGTCTTACCTGGAAACCGGCTTGTTCCGCGTATCGCGTCCACCGTTCGGTAAGAAATTGACCGCCGTTGTCTGTTACCACAGTCTCGGGTGTGTTCATTTCGCGTAAATAATTGTTCTCTATGTTCGCGATTATCGTTTCAATTTTTTGATTCGTCATCGGATAACATTTAACGAACTTCGAGAATTGGTCCATTGTAACCAATATATATCTATTTTGCGATTGTGTTCTCAGTAACGGGCCAAATATATCCATTGATATAATTTTATTTTTATCTCCCGGTAACTCGTAGTATTCCGGTCCTCGAGTAGGTCTGGTATAATACTTGGTCGCTAAACATGTCTCGCATGACGCTACTACGTCACGTACTAATCTGTCTAGATTTCCGATTTTAAAATATTTCTTTGTAAAAGCTAGCGTTTTGTCAGTTCCGAAGTGCAATAGGAACTTGTGGACTGAATCTATTAGATTCCACGCTATTTTGTCCGGTATTGCTATTCGCTCTTCCGGTCCGTTTTCTATTCTAATTAGACCATTTCTAATTTTGTATCTATCGTGTTGAGATACTAATTTTTGTTGCAATTCAATGTCATTTTGCTGTGCTTTTTTGATCATTTCGATCCATGCAATTGAATCGCGTCGCTGTTCGCGTGCTAACACCGGGTATATTTTAAATTCGTTATCGTTAATCGCTGCGCTGCTATTTTCCGCGAATTGTCTCGATAACGCGTCTGCCGTTATATTTTCTTTTCCGGGAATATGATTTATTTGCAAGTCGAACTCCATTAAGAACGACATCTATCTAGCTATCCGCTCGCTTGCGTTCGCGCACGAGCTCACAAATTGAATAGCTTTGTGGTCTGTATTTATTTTCACGCGTCTTCCCATTAATAAAACGTGCCATTTCTTAAGAGCGAATACTAATGCTAAGCATTCTAACTCCGTTATCGTGTAGTTTTTCTCTGCGGATTTTAAGCTACGGCTCGCATATGCGATTGTTAACTTTTTTTCCGGTTCTGACTCATTGAATTGATAAAGTCTCGCGCCTAAACCAGTCTTCGACGCGTCTACGTCTACCCCGAAATTCATTTTTGATTTTATCAGGTATAGCGTCGGTGCTTCATCAAATGCTACCTTTATATTATTAAACGCTTCCTGTTCCGTTTCGGTCCACGTAAACTTCGTGTCTTTTTTAAGAAGGTTTTCTAGCGGTTTCGTGAGTCTCGCGAGATTTTTTATGAATCGTCTATCCCAATTAACTAGCCCTAGAAAAGCTTGAATTGCTTTTTTGTTTTTAGGTTTTGGGAAATTCTTAACGGAACTTCTTGTGTCTTCGTTAATACTCGCGGATATTTCATCGAACGTGTGTCCGAGAAATTTAATCTCTTTATGTAGGAATTCGCATTTGTTTTTATTAATTTTGAATCCTACCTTGTCTAGTCTTTCTAACACGGTATCTATGTGTTGCAAATGTTCCTCGAGTGAGTTTGACGCGATTAAAATATCGTCTAAATATACGATTACAAAATCTAACGCATCGTCTTCTAATGCTCGATTCATCGCTCTCGTGAATGATGCCCCTGCCGTTTTCAAACCGAATGGTAATCTTTTAAAAACGTAGGTTTGGTTTTGAAACATAAAACCTATGTATTTTCGACTTTCCTTTTCTAGCGGTATTTGCCAGAAGGCTTGTGTTATAGCTAGCGTTGTGAAGAATTTACGGTTCCCCATTTTACTAAACACTTCATCTATCGTTGGAGTTTGTGCGTGATCTCCGATCATTTTACGATTTATTTCGCGCGCGTCTAGGCATACACCAATATCGCCTGATTTTTTTACCACTGCTACGAGAGGACTTATGTAAGGTGTTGCCGCTTTCGCGATTATCCCTTGTTTCTCCCACTCGTCTATTAACTCTTTCACTTTATCGCGATGCACTTCCGGTATCGGATAGGTCCTACGCTTTGGAGGTTTGTCGTCTGACATTTCTATCCTGTGCTTGTAGTGATTGACTCTACCGATTTTTTGTTGGAATGCCTGCTTGTGCTTTTCGAGTATTTGTTCTAATGTTACGCCCCCTTCTAAATTAGATTTTCCGATAGAAGCTATTTTAAATTTTTTCGCGTTTTCTGTATTGAATTTCAACGAGAATTCTCCCTCGATCCAAATTAGATTCGCGTTATATTCTCTTAGCATATCTCTGCCTAGTACCATTGGGTAAGCTAGTTTTTCAACCACAAAGAATTCGCTAGTTAAAATAATTCCATTTATGTTCACGGGTATTTGTATTTTACTCGCTATTGTAGATTCTTGTTCCCCGAACGCTCCTCTGAGTTTACATTTTCGTATCGGGATTTGATCTATACTTGTTTTAGACTCTTTCAAACGATCTAGAGTTTTGCGCGTCATAACCGAAACTTCTGCCCCCGTATCTATCAACGTATCGATTTTTATCTCGTTCACCGTGACTTTAATGATCGGTTCGTATGTCGGTTTTTTTTTTCGCTTTTCTCTTCGTCTTCAAGGTCTTGAATGATTTCTCGCGTTCGCATTATCGTGATTTGCTTCTCTTCGATTTCCGAATCGCTATCATTATTATCTTTCGCGCTTTCTCCCCCTTCGGGTGATTTTACTATAGAATTTTTTACCCCTATCGCGTTGACTCCCTTCCTACCGGGTCCTTTCGATTCGCCTACATTTTTGTTCGCGTTGTATTTCGCGTTTGCCTTGGCTTTTATCGAATTTTTATTACGGTTATCGGTTTCGCTTTCGCTATCTGGAAGTTCTAACTCGGGTTTATTCTTTTTCGCGCTTTTACGACTTTCGTCTATATTATCGTGCCATGGTAATGCTTTTGGTTTACTACCATCGTATTTTTGGAATCTATTCGCTTTCCAGTTGTTAGGTTTCGCGTATTCCGTTTTTTGCACTTTGTTATTAGTCACGTTTGACTTCGCGTTTTGCTTTTCACGCGTTTTCATCTCGGTTTCTTTCTCGCGTTTATTTCCTCTAATAGGAACGTGAAATCTGCGATATTTTTTTACCGATGCTAATTTAATTCCTCTCGCGATTTCTTTTTCAAAGTGTCGTTTAAGGCAACGAATTATTTCCGCGTCCCCCATTGGCGGTTCTAGCGTTTTTGCTTTCCGCGCTAGGTCTAATGCGTAATCGGCCATACGGAGATTTTTACTCGGCTTGTACCTACCGGTGTATAGCCTTTCTCTGAATTTAGCCTGTTGATTTTCGCCCCAATAATAATTAACCAACTCTGTTTTCGCGTCATTTATATTATCGAATTCGTGAATCTCGAACCAAATTGACGCCTGATCGCGCATATATCTCCCAAGGAAATGAAGTTGATCTATTTCGTCGACGTCTTCGAATCTTGCCACATTATCGAATTTTTTCCAAAATCTCATTGGATTGAGATCATCCGTTTTTCCCGTAAACTTTAGATCATCAAAGGGATTTTTAATCCAGCCACCGCGTGGTAGTCTAAGACTCTGATTTCTAACTACGTTACGTCTTGTTGGATACGGATTATACGACTCGTCGCTCATCACTGTTTCGGGTGATGGATTTTTCGATCTCGCGTATGTTATTGTGCTTAACGCTTTCATTATTTCATCCATTTTGTTTTCGATTTGATCGAGTCTATGGATGTTTTCGCCGTGTTCGCTTTGCGTTTCGATCGCTTCGTCCGTTCATTTATTTGCTTTATCCGCCATATCGCGTATTTTTCCGGATCTTAACGGTAGATTTGGTGTGTGTTCTACTTTTCCGAAATTTGTCGGTCGTCGCTCATTTTGCTAAACGGTTTTGCAAAACTGAGGTTTATTCGCGTTTCATGTTCTATCCTACCTTACGAGATTTATTCGCTTTTTGCTATTCTTTTTCGAACCGTGTTCCTGCTTTTCGAGATTTATTTTATGCTATTCCCTTTCACCTTTTTTCGACAATATTTGTTTAAACTACTTATATTTCATTTCTATTGCACTTAGGATACTTGAAGTGCTCTTTTCACTCTTTTCGCAGTACTTGATTGCTTTTGAGAATTTTTATTAGCTTTTTTCGCGTCTCTTATCGCGTAGATGTACTAGTTTTATGCTTTGCTTCCTCGTATTATTTCAGACCTTTTATTTTACTATTCGAAATTTCAAATCGAATGTAAATTTGTATATTGCGATTTTGATTTGACGTGTTCGCTTTGATCTCGCTTCCGCGCTTTGGTAATGTTTATCCGATTATTTTCGCTGTGCCGCTACTTTGTCGGTTACCTATGTCGCGTACTTCGCTTTCACAAAGACTTACTGTTGCGTTGTTAACGGGCAATCGTTTTTATTTTTCGCGAATTTACGGTCTTATTTATTCGACAATTATATTACTAATTCCGAATATCACGGTCATTAAAGCCGTTTTGACAGCTGTTACGATATTAATCATGCTGTATTTTGTATAACTTTTCACGGTTGTTACTAGGTTAATTATTCGAGAACATCTTCGTATCGACTGTTTCGAATTTTACGGTTTTTCCATCAGATTTTGATGTTGTAATTTACCGCGTGACTCTATTTAACACTTTTTACGGTTGTTAAGAGTTTACTTTATTTTTAATCTTTCTGAAGATTCTTTATTACGTAGATTTCGGTTGCTATAAAATTTAGATTTTTCGCAAAAATTTCTAAATCCGAAAATCACGTTTGCCAAAATATTTTTTGCTATGGCTATTCTTTTTCCGAAGATTTTTAAGTCCGTAGTCACGGTTGCCAAAAAGTTGACTGTGGCTACGGTTACCAATGTTGGTAATCTTTTTTGTTCAGTTTTTTTCAAAAGCTGGCTGTCACGGTCGCCAGAAAGTTTACTGCTACTCACGATTAATGTCTCACGACTACATAAATTTCGTCTGACTCAAGACTCGCAAATGCAGAAGGCCGCGACAAAGACATACTAACGTCACCATTTTACTGTGACCGGTTTTTAGAGAGTAACGCGTGGTACGTATCACTCACCAGTCCCCAGGTTGCAACGCTTTCGCCAAGTTTCATCGGTCGCCAGGTATTTTAACCAGTGGAAATACCAAGGTTTGGTTGTTTGGTAAGTAACGATGGACAACTTTGGCCAAAGATCCTTCATCGGGCCAATTTCCCTATTTCCTCGATTTAGACTTCCTTCTTTTTCTGTTTCAGGTCGCCGTTGGACATCGATGCACCGCCCGTAGGATTCAGAATCATAGACAGGACAACCATTCACAAGGATGGTCAACTCAACCGATTAGGATTGGGTAAGTATCACAGGTAAGTAACACTTGATTTTTATTGTCACTAATACGTTATATATATATTTAATGAAATTATGTGTTATTACAGGGAATCTCAATTAAATTAACTCGCGCTGTTTTACTATGGCAGGTAATAACGCGGTTACAATTCTCGCACTTATATCACGTCACGTTTCGTTACAAGTTTTGTCGCGTTCGTGTCAACGAGTTTGAACGTGTTTTTTCTACGCGTTACGAGAGTGTGAGCGGAAGCCCCCATCGCCGAGCGATCCTTACGCGTCGGGAGTTGGTGAGTCTAAAGCTCTCGAGTCCTCGGATCACCGCTTCTTATAGTACGTCTCCCCACTACTGGGTCGCCGGCCAATCCGTGTCCTCCGCGCTGGCTGTAGTTCAGCGCCAATAGCGCGTCGGGCCTCTCGTTATGGTTCGCGCTCGCCGCTGGGTAGTCACCTAGTCCTCCCCACCACGCTCGCGCTAGCCAATCACATCATTTCCCTTTTCGCGTTCTTAGCGGATGCTTCGCGTATATTACAATGCTTAAAACTAACTGTACATATATATTTACTGTGACGTGACGTTTTTAACGCCCGTCACAGGGCCGGCACGGCCCGGTCGAGGAAGGGTCGAGAGAGAGGACGAATTTTGGGTCGGCGAGCGACGAACTTTTCTTCGTCGACTCGCCTTTAGTAATATAAGTCCGATAGATTTACCGAGTGGAAGTGAGTGGTCAGAGAAGGCCCTGATGTATCGAAGGGAGCAGCCATCGTGGGATGGCGGAATTTGCAGCAAGAGTGGACGACCTGGGTGGAAGCGGTGCGCTCGGGGACGCCGGGTAACACGGAGAAGTAAGGTATTTATTGTCCATAACTAGAATACGTAAGGGCCCGTTACTGCCGGATACGTTTTACAGCCTCGGATAGCGGACGGAATTAAGCGGAGGAGCACATCAAAAGGTACCAACATCTCGAGACAGGGATGGCTGCTCCAGTGGGGCCGCCGGCACCGTCCCGAGGAAAGCGGAACCGTCGGAGACTGATCACCTCTCGGCGGATTCCCCCGCAAGTCAACAGCCAGTAGAGAAGGAGAGAAGCAATTATTCGGAACGTGCAGCGAGCAGCCACATTATTCCGAGAACCAACATTCCGAGAAGTACCGAGAGCAGTTTCGAAAATACCGGGGCAACGAGGCCCACAAGGATCGACTATCGTCGACAGAGGATCAAGGATCGATTATAGGCGGCGCGCGCAGCGCCACCGACGCCGGCTACCGGCGTGCCGTGAGCCCAGAGTCGTACACTGTTCGACGAGACTGCGGCGTGCGAACCACGTGAGACACCGACAGACGACAGATTATTGTAAGGCCACCACTTCTAAGTTTCGGTAAGAGCGAACTCGGCGGGGACTCGTGTCTCTAGTAACACGGCTAAAATTGTTATCGATATTATTGTTAATTACTTTCGTTACCGAGCACTCGGGAGTGTACGAAACGCGAGGCCCGTACCGAGATTCGCCATTAATGTAAGAATTGCGCCACCTCTCTCTCTCTCCGTGGAGAGCTGTACCGAGTCGACAGTCCAGAATTTTGTGTATAAATGTTAGTTTAATTATTTATCGAGTTTCGTCTCTCTGATTGTCTTGTGTCGAGTATTTGAGTCTTGTAATTTGGGAAATGTCTTTCTTCCCCGCCTCCTCGATTGAAATATAATCCGGGATATGTTCCCCTCGGTAGCGATAAATATCGAACCATAATTGTGTTGTAACACCTCGAGTGTCGAGGATCTACCGAGTCACGAGGCCGTAAATAAGTAATGTGAAACCGCAATCATTTTTCTAATATGAAATATATTTATTTAACTTTTATTTAATTATGTCAATGTGCCGATTTAATGACTCTCCTTCTCTCCGAAGCCCCGAGTACGATTCCCCGCATTAAGAATCCCGCCCCTCTGCCAATTAAGAAACTGAGTTACCGAGCTTAAGCCGTCACTGTCGTAGAATTAATTATCGTGTTATTTTGAGTGGTGCGGCCTGACCGTACCTGGCGCCCAAGCAATCTGTCGAATTTTTGTATGTAGAGATACCGAGAAAAGTGACGAAGTTGCGCGGCACTGGAAGGAAAAGTCCGTTGCATTACATAATTACACACTTCAATCATTTATTCCTTGAACATAATATTAATAAATTAATGTTGGTAATTGACTTCATACCGTGATTGATTTTCACAACTAAAAATAACGTCAATTAATAATTCTAATAAAACTAAAAATGAATAGCATCTGTCTGCTTGTTTTAAATTATAAAATAATTTTCAATCAGTGTCTTTATTTTTCAACACCTGTTTATAATTGATTTTGTATTACGTTAATTCAAAATAATTTCGTAACTGAATTAATGATTGGAATGTGTTTCAAATATTTATAAGGTTATGTCATTAGAGTTTTATAACGATTCGTCAACTTGCGTTTATTGACCTCGCACTGATCATACGGATCGTTCTCTAATTCTTTTCTTTTTATTTTGTTTTTATATATTCCATTTTCTTCCAACGTTACAAACTTATTCTAATTATTAAAAGGTTATTATTAATTATATTACAAACCTCTGTTCGTACGCTCTTTCGTGCGTATATTATAATTAATGTTTCAACTCAAAATAATTCTAGGATTTATCTTTCCTTTTGATTCTAAATCAAAATTAATTATTCCTTTTGCGCTCTTATTATTTAAATTAACTTTTGCTCTTGCGCATTCTATAATTAGAATCTTATCAAACCTAAAGTTTGCTAACCAAAATAAAAACAACTTATTCTTTTATTCAAAACTCAACATTTAAAACTTAAGTCTATTTTGATCTAACTCTAAATGTTTATATTATTTTACATTTTAGCTTTAATTAACTTTTTATTCCTTTTCCAATTATAATTTTAATTATAATTCTTTTTTTCTTTTAAACTTTATAACTATTATTTTAAATAAACTTATAACTAACTATATACATGTCTCTCTTTTTATTTACAGGTACCTTGGCTTCACTCCTTGGAAGATCCAGGTCTCGGCTCTGCTGCTGAAACGGGAATATTCGAGCTGTGAACACCTGTCGGTTGCAAGGTCCGGGTACGTCCTTTTAATGTTGTGGCATTTTAGTCTTTGTGGTTGGTCCTTCGGATCTGTAGTTGTTTCGGGAGCAGGGGTGATTGGTGTAAATACCGGTGACCTCTGTTTTTCATTATATACGTGGAGGGGACATGGAGGATGCGGTCACTCTGGTCGGCTCAGGCCGACATGCGTGGTTTTCGGTTACGCCTCCATGTCACCTATATGGTATTTACCTATATGGTAACACGTTTTAAGTGTCCCGTGATTTGTCTTATGTGTGGGGTCGAGTCTTTTTGGCTTGCCGTCCGGGAAGGCTGGGAAAGGGAGTGAGGGCTCCCGATCCCATTGCACGTCTACCGGGGACGAAGGGGGAGTGAACAAGGCAACCATTGTTCCTCCTCTTGCGCACTTCCGTTGGGGGGTCGCGGGCGTTGGCAGGGGACCCGAAAGTCCCTGCGGGTACGGGCGCGTACGCGCGCCAAGCCAAGGGGGCCACCTGAAGTTATGCGGTAGCGGTTCCGGGTGGTCCCTGTCGTGCAAGGGGTTGCCGGTGAGGTTTAGCGGGTATTACTGGGTGCGACCCTTCCGGTCGTACCACGAGTCCCGCACTACCGTGGCTAGGTCTTCGGACCTTTTTCCCTCCCTCAAGGGGGCTGCGGTGTGCGTAAATGCATTCCTCATCGTGAAGAAAAAATATGTAGAGACAGGGTATTTAAAATATATTTTAAAAATATGTTAAAATATATTTTAACATATATTTTAACATATAAGTTATCGCAAGATCACGTAGACACTTTTTTTTCGTGTATTCGAGCAATGGATTTAACAATAATCCTAATTGTATGCATTTAGCAGCTTATAAACGATTATTAAATCACAATGAGATTAAATCTTCTGTGCTGAAGCTAATTGCATATCCATTGACAGCACTTCAACTTTAACAGTTTCATCAGGAAAAAATGTATCAACTTCAATTATGAGCGATGATCATGACGATGACAAATATGTCGAAGAAATTAATTCTTCAATTATTGTAAATGACGTGCCGCTGTCAGTAATAGATAAATCACTGAACCACGCTGTTCTTTATATTTCAGGATTCGTAGAAAAAAAATATTACAAAAATTAAAGTGCTTGACATGTTACAATCTTTTAAACGAATGCGAAGAAGCTACTTCAATTTTTATTAAACGTATAAGTTTTGGATTCTTAAGACACCCACGAGTAGATTTATATACCATAACTTCAACAACAGAAAAAGTTTTTAACATGTATAAATTACAAAATAAATTAAAATGTAAAAATGTAAATATGCGGATTATAAGTAATGTTTTTAGAAACTTAAATTTAAATATAATTTTTACAAATTTTGAAACATATTTTAGAATTAGACATATTAGAAAACCATAAGTATGAATTAATTAAATTAATCATATTAGAATATTTAGAATATTTAGAAGTTAAGTTAAAATACGAAGCTAAAATTCTTTCTTTAAAAATGCACGATAATTTTATTAGACATACATGTACAAAAACCGTTCTGTTTAAGGGACAGTAGATTATATGAATAAATATTGTATTTTACGATTTTCATTATTTTATATTTGTTTCCTCTTGTTTTTTATCATTATCTCTTATTTATTCAAATAATAATATTATAATGTATTTTATTTCTATCTTTGACTCAAAGATTTCGTTGAATATAACCTTTATGTGTTTGAAATTCCCGCTTTTTGGTCATCGGGGCAGGGCCTAACTCTCGCAATATATCGAATCAATGTTGGATTCTTTCTTTAGCATTGTCCATATAGGAAAAGTGGGGGTAACTAGCAGTCCATATTTATATAGTCAAAGGTTCTTGTCTACTCAACACAGCTGGTTTTGGAATCGCGAAAATCATCAAAGCCTTTTGTTAGTGTTAATTAGTGTTTAATTGTATAAATTTATTATTATATCATGATTCCATGCTCAGCCCAGTTATTTGCAACAACTCTACTAAATCTATTTTGCTGAAATTATTTCTCAACGAATTGTGCGCATGCGTTAATCGAGTGAGACAGTAAGCTTATATTGTTTTCTTTCTCTATAATTTTATGCATAAATGGCGGCAATCCCAGTCGTGGCCAGACTCTTATTAGAAGATCTCTATATCTATCTTGTCTTTAAATTTTAGTCAAGAAAATTATATAAATTTCATGAAATTTGCTTTAAGACTAAAGGTATCATACCTGTTTTTATATCGGTTTAGTTTTTTTGCCTCAATCTCAACACAGGGAATTCAGATATCAAAGTACTGAACTGATTCCTTAGAAATTGGATAGATAAATGTCCGATGAGAATGAGTAAAAATCTGTTCATTGTACTATATATTTATTTTAAAAACAAAATTTTAAATTTTATGAAGTAAATTATTTAAATTTTATTATTTAATTTTTATTATTTAATTATATATGCATTTTGGATGCTTATAGCAGTTGTAAATTTATAATCATATACTTTTTATCTTGGATGCCCTTTTATGTTCATAAAATCTGTTAAAATTTTAATATATATTGTACATTATTACAGATATGTTACTTTGTAAAATAGATTACTGCAATGTTACATTGCACCGTTACTGAGGGCGGACATTTAAACATTGCTGCAATGTTGCCAGCACATTGCAGCAACATTTCGCAATGAATATGCAATATTCCATTATTACATTGAAATATTTATGTAATGTTTCTGCAACATTTCTGTGCTAACTTTCGCGATCCTTCTGACGCGTGGGAAATTCAAATATCATTAGTAAAACGATTTACGTTATCCAATTCCTTTCAGTAATAAAATATATAATATTTAAAATCTATAATACTAGTTAAAATATAAAGAAAAGTTATTAAAATATAATGTACAGATAACATATATATATTTACATTCCAATCTTGTTTTAAAAGAATTTTTATTATTTAGATCATCGATTATATATCGGGTGTTAAAAAAGTGGCGGATACGCTGTATAGGGGTGAATTCTTGAGGTTATTTGGAGACGATTTTTCCTCAACGAAAATGTCGAGAGAAGTCATCATTTTTTGCAAGCTCCCAATTTTTGCCATCATATATCTTGATAACTAAGCCTTAAATTAAAATTCTATTAAATTAAAGTCGACTTGAAATTAATTGAAGAATGTAGTTTTGTTAATATTTTAATTCCACAATACTTAGTTTACGAAAAGCCCTTTATTTTCAATTACTTATAACTCGAAAATTATTGGTGCCTCGACATTTTCACTGAGGAAAAATCGTCTCCAAATAACCTCAGGAATTCACCCCTATACAGCGTATCCGCCACTTTTTTAACACCCTGTATAAGAGTAATATATATAGTTAAGAAAAATATTAACGATATTAATTATAATATTAAATAAAGATTCAATTATGAAAACATATAAAATAAAACGGGCTAATTAAGGACCTGGCGCGGAGACACGGTGCGCGGAGTAATAATTCTATTTAATATTAACAGAAAATTTTGGTGTAAGAGAAAATTATTACCACCAAAATTTTCTGTTAATATTAAATAGAATTATTACTCCGCGCATTGTGTCTCCGCGCCAGATTCTTAATTAGCCCGTTTTATTTGAGATATTAATTATATATCAATTAAGGAAGTTAGATATTTGAATGAATTTAAAATCTAAATTTGATTTAAGATGTACTACATATTATCAACATAAAAAATAATTATTATCGTTATCGTATTTATTATAATATATAAAATTATCATTATACTTACCGAATGATCTACATTAATAATTAACAATTGCAAGGATTGATATACTTAAATGAATGATATATTTCATATATAAAACAATATACATGTACATTTCAAGAAATAAGATAACATATATGCTTTTATATATGTATACATATATATATTTGAGCTATAAAAAAGCATATGTTATTTTATTTCTGCATATGTATATTGTTTCATATATGATATATATCATTCATTTAAGTATATCAGTCCTTGCAGTTGTTGTTAATTATTGATGTAAATCATTATCATATATATATATGTATATACAATATACAGGGTGATTCAAAACAACCGTTTGTCCTTAAAATGTCGTATTCCTGACTGAATTCTAAGACAATTTTTCCTTTGCCAAAATTTGATCCGAAGCTTAGTTTTCAAATTATTAAAAGAAATATTTAGCGAATAACGGCACGAGTACGGGCGGTAGGCAGGAGCGGCGCAACTCATTATCCGACGCGGGCGACTGTGTGAGGCGCTCGCTGCGATCAGCTGTTCGCTACACGCGATGTGTTTGTGTGTGTGTGTGTCTGTGTTTTGCGTGTGTGCGTACACACACACACTCTCTCTCTCTCTCTCTCTCTCTCTCTCTCTCTCTCCCTCGATTTCAAAGATCAAATCAAATGCCGTTGGAGCGGATGGAATCTCCTTGGCATTGTTGAGGCACTCTATTCACTATTTGATGCCAATGCTAGAGCATTTGTTTAATTTTTCTCTTATCAGTGGAGTCTTTCCGGCACAGTGGAAAACGGCTGAAATCTGTCCGATACCCAAGATCAGAAGTCCAGTGACAGTTCAAGATTATCGACCTATTTCGATTCTACCTGTGCTGGCGAAGGCGTTGGAGAGTGTGGCTTGTGAACAATTGCGAGGATTTCTTGAGGATTCAAATCTCTTAGACCAATATCAATCTGCCTACCGGAACAACCATTCGGTACAAACAAGCCTGATCAGGATGATTGATGATGTCAGACAAGCAGCGGATAAGAGAATGATTACAGTATCAGTACTCTTTGATTTTTCTAAGGTCTTCGATAGAGTGAATCACCATCTGCTGATCAAGAAACTGAAGCACCTGAATCTTTCAGATGGTGCATTGAAATGGATACATTCTTACTTGACAGGGAGGACGCACGTTGTTGTGGATCGTGCAAGGAATACCAGCTCTTCGGGGTCTCTTGTCAGGGCAGGAGTGCCGCAGGGCTCGGTCCTGGGACCCTTGCTTTTTGTATTTTATCTGTCGGATTTCGGTCCTATCCTCAGACACTGCAGATACAACTTCTATGCGGATGACCTACAAATATATGTACACTGTGAACCTAGGAATTTGATGGACGCTATCAGCAGAGTGAACGAGGATATTGAAGCCATAGTTGACTGGTCTGTGGCTAATGGACCCCTACTGAATGCCGACAAAACACAGGCAATTATCCTTGGAACCTCAAGATTCATCAACAAAATCGACTTGAGTGTTCTCCCTGGAGTAAAGGTGGATAAGTCTATGACTAAATTCTCGACATCGGTAAAGTACCTTGGAGTGATCATTACAAACACGCTGTCGTGGGAGAAGCAGGTCACCAAGACTACAAATAAAGTTCATTCGGTTCTTTACCAGCTAAAACTGTGCAAACATCTATTTTCTGAAACACTGAGAACTAGACTTGTTACGTCCCTGATACAACCGCACCTAGATTATGGATATTTGGGCATACGATTCATCTTCAATGCGAGAGCGGATGTTCGTATAACACCGTATTATGAGAGGCTACACTGGCTTAAAGTTGGTCAACGTAGGAACTACTTCGTGGGATGCCTACTATTTAACATATTGCGGAAAAAACAACCTGACTATCTCTACTCGAATCTCTCTTACAGGACTCCTGCATCGGAGCGACTAACTAGAGCTTCCACTGGCACTTTAGTACAGCCGCAATGTAGGACAGAGTTGTTCAAACGCTCCTTCAGAGTTGCGTCTATTAGGCTGTGGAATGGTCTGCCTTTATCTGTTCGGGATGGGGAATCGTTAACTGTCTTTAAACAGGAACTCTATGCGCATTTGCTCAATCAATCTTCTTAACTATATATCAATTAATGTATAAAATGCGAACACTCTTTAGCATGCCTCAATGATAGAATGGAGACTTTAATGAGTAACTGTCTGCTTTCGAAATGCTAACATACTAATGCACTTGCTGACCCAAAATATTTGGTTCTGTCTATGATCTTTATGATCTTCAAATTTAATATATGCCTCTACTATATTACATCTACTACACTTTCTACTATACTATTTATGCTCTATACTTTACATATATGCTTCCACTACATCATACATTTATTATAATACTCTAAACTATCAAGTATGTAACATTTATTGACTGCGTCAATTATTGTAGTCTGTGCTCTTGAGGGGATTTATCCCAGAGCGCTTAATAAATATAGCTTTCTCTCTCTCTCTCTCTCTCTCTCTCTCTCTCTCTCTCTCTCTCTCTCTCTCTCTCTCTCTCTCTCTCTCTCTCTCTCTCTCTCTCTCTCTCTCTTTCTCTCTCTCTCTCTCACTTACTCACTTTTATTCTTACCTTGTAGAAGTGTTTGAAGACTTCTGATGAATAATTGTTGCACGACTGTTAACAATGAGACATTCCCATCTGACACACCGAATAATAAACAAATATTTCTTCTTTCAGAAATTGTATCCACATTTAGAACGAATACACTCACGCACTTGATCGAAAATAAAGAAGATAATTTATCGATTGTAACAGTTGGTCGCTATGAAGAGAGCGAGTTGTTTTTTGGTCGCTCTTTTCAGAGCGACCAAAAAACAACTCGCTCTCTTCATAGCGACCAACACATTCATACGTGGAACATCTTGTTCGCAAAAACATAAAATTAATTTTTCTCATGTCTCGCTTGCGAAAAGTAGCAAAACAGTAGATAATGTTAAGTTATTAAAAAAAAAGTATAACGTATTATAATACGTTATAATGTTTTTTTTAAATAACTTATAAATTATACATATTATTATCACATGTAATGTATGTACATGTACACGTTCACGTTCGGCAACGCCGTGATTGTTATCGTCGCGTCGCGTCGCGTCATTGCGTCACGTCGCGTCACCGCAGTCTGTTGTCATCGTCGCAGACTATTGTCATCCGCATCGAATAACGTGCGCTTTGCATTTAACGCGTTTTTTGTGAGTGATTTTAATAATCAATCAGTAGTAACCGAGATTGTGATTAACTGTTACAATCGATAAATATATTCTTTATTTTCGATCAAGTGCGTGAGTGTATTCGTTCTAAATGTGGATACAATTTCTGAAAGAAGAAAAATTTGTTTATTATTCGGTGTGTCAGATGGGAACGTCTCATTGTTAACAGTCGTGCAACAATTATTCAGAGTAAAGTCATCAGAAGTAAAGTCATCAAACCTCTACAAGGTAAGAATAAAAGTGAGTAAGTGCGAGAGAGAGAAAGAGAGAGAGAGAGAGAGAGAGAGAGAGAGAGAGAGAGAGAGAGAGTGTGTGTGTGTGTGTGTGTGTGTGTATGTACGCACACACGCAAAACACAGACACTAACACATCGCGTGTAGCGAACAGCTGATCGCAGCGAGTGCCTCACACAGTCGCCCGCGTCGGATAATGAGTTACGCCGCTCCTGCCTACCGCCCGTACTCGTGCCGTAATTCGCTTAATATTTCTTTTAATAATTTGAAAACTAAGCTTCGGATCAAATTTTGGCAAAGGAAAAATCGTCTTAGAATTCAGTCAGGAATACGACATTTTAAGGACAAACGGTTGTTTTGAATCACCCTTATATATATATATATATATATATATATATATATATACACACATTCGAATATACATTATTCGCGCGCGCACTCTCTTTCTCTCTCTCTCATATATATATATATATATATATATATATATATATAGAGTATGAACTGGAACGGACCCGGGACAGAGCCCTGTGGGACCCCCCCGCCCTCGTGTGCAACGTTAGAGACGTTTCGTCCGGCTGGTTTCGGCCCCTGACTGACTGACACTAGTTGTCTTGAAACGATGACTTGAAAAATGTCAACATTTCGATCATGATGCTACTTTTCTTTGAATAATCCAAACTTTTCTTGAAAAATTCACTCGATATACCCCGATTTCTTGAATGATTGCAACATTTCGATCATGATCCTACTTTTCTTAGAATGATCCCTACTTTTCTTTCCAAATTCACTCGATATTCCCCGATTTCTTTAATGATTGAAAGATTTCGAGAAAATGTCAAACATTTACAGAAAATTTCAAAGATTTCTAAACAAATTGACGGAAAAATAAGAAAATTTCGTAAATTTTAAACAAAATTTACGAAAAATTTAAGAAAAATTAAAAATGATCAAAAATTCATGAAAAATGTAAGAAAAGTTTGAAAATTCTTACAACATTCCAAAATTTCAAGACTATTTTATGAAAAAGTCTGGAAAAATGCGAAATTTTGAAGGCAAGTTTGAAAATTCTTGAAAAACTAGACATTTTCAAGAAAATTTAAAAAAAAATTGAAAATTTTCAATAAAAATTTTAAAATTTTGAACAAGAATGAAAATTTTCAAGAAAAATTCAAAAAAATCCAATGAAGATTGGATATCGCTCGTCGCCCGTCGTGTCGAGGGCGCATTAGCCATTAGTCATGCAAACTCGTGGAAGAACCGCTCCGCACTCTTGATCGGAGCCTATCCGGGAGTTGAAGCGCGCAGTCCGTGACCGCGGCGTGGAGGCGGTGCGTGGCTGACACCGACTCATACCCTGTCGGCGGGGATGTACACCGGCAACCTCTAGCCCGGCACGTTGGGTAAGCGGCCGTTCGGATCAGTGCGCGCTCGCGAGCTAGGGTGAGGGTAAAAACCTTTAGTATCAATAGTGGACTCGGCCCAAATCCGAGAACCTTTTTCGTAAAGTCACCACGTCGGGCTAGGTGTGGCCGATCGAAAGCCGCTTCTCGGTTGCCCGACGCTTAAACAGGAATACTTTCCGGCGGGGAAAGATCCCTCACCACGGTGGGGGTCCCATGATGGGCGAACCGTCGTAACACTTTACACAATATCAATATGGCTTCTTTAAACTACAATCATTCTGGAGGAGAAGAGGAGGAGGAGGAGGAGGAGACGGGTGGCCGGTAAGTTTCCACAGGCACTTTTCTCCCAGTCATTTAGATGTTTCTGTGTGTCTGTGTGCGTGTGCGTGTGTGTGCGTTTGTGTGTGTGTGTGTGTGTGTGATTATAATTTACTAATCTCTTCTTTTCTTTTTGTTCCAGGTACTTTGATGATGGGAGGCGAATCATCGAGGAATTATATCCACGACCGATCCGCGAGTCGGATTTGGTCCGTCGGCACCCGGACGACGACGATGACGACTATCGACGAATGCGAGTGCAAGGCGACGTAGACTCAATATTAATATGCGTCACCTCGCTTGAAGCATTTACGTGCGAAGTTTCATGCACAATGTACACAAGGCCGTACATCACTCCTTGTTTGAATGAAAAACTCACGCGATACCTGGAGGCACGGCCCAGATTTCAGGGACGCGGACGTAGGGCCATTCCCTCGAGGAGGGAGACGCTCGGCCGGACCGACGGTGGGCCGAAATCAAATTGACGACGCTCGACGACCCTTTTATTTTTCTGGTCTTCCAGATGGACGAGGGCGGCGCTTTCTTGCGGAACGTTCCAAGACGCGCTACAAACATCGAGGACGGGCACTTGCGCGCGTGCTGCACCGCATTCGTGCAGCGAGTAATTTTACGCGCGGCAAGCCTGATCGAGCGGAGCACTGAGACGGCGCGCGATGGAATACGCTACGTCCGTCACGACGTAGACGGCGCCTACGACGTCTTCCACTTCGATTTTGAGGCTTTTGCGAGAAACGTTCGTCGCATTATGGAGGGGACTGATTTACGCGCGGTGTGCGGAATCGCGTACTCGTGCTTTTACGCGGCCAAGCATGGGATGCGCGTCGCTAGGGGCCCGGCTGGCGCGTTGCTGCAGCGCATCGCCCGCCTTAATAGCCGGCATGTGGACCTGCTGCAGGTGCACCGCGGCGATATTTTGCGAGTAAAGCTAAGACTCCATAGACGCGTTGAGTTGCGGCAACGCGTGCGGCAGAGTATGCGGACCAATCAGAAGCCTGCCGCGAGCCACCTGCGTCAACTTGCGTTGAAGTCAAAATTTCTTAATTTTGCCGCAGCGGCAAGACACGTTCGGTAATATTCGGCTGTATCCGTGTCTACTCGGAACCGCCAAATGTCAAGTTCGTAGCTGATACATAACCTCTATAATCGAATCAACAATCAACAGTTTAAGATGACTTCAGTGAATTCTTCTGAACATTCTAGTGAGGATCTGAATGAATTAATCATTCATTTTGTTAGATCCTGTCCAGAAATATGGGATGTAAAAAATAAATATTATAAAGATAATAATGTTAAAACAAAAAAATGGGCAGAAGTGGCTCGAGAGCTCAATGTTCCTGGTAATTATACTGTTCAATTTCATTGTATAGTATCTATATTATTTTTTATATATATAAAATAGATAATTGAATGCAAATATACTATCAGCTTTTGAAAATAAATTAGTAACATTTTAATTTTGAGATTATTTAAACTTTATTTTACGTTATTTTAATATTTCGACTTTATTACAATTATTATGTTTCTTTAACAGATGACTTTGTTAAATCGCTGGCGATCCATCAGAGACAGATTTATGAAGGAACGAAAGAAACTTGTAACAAAAAGTGGTCAATCAGCAACAAAAGTATCAACATGGTCGCTTGTGCCTCACCTTGAATTTTTGACTGAGACAATAGAACCATGAGAGTAATTTTTTTTTATTCATGTCTTAATTAATGTATATAAAATTTAATGTTAATTTATTTTAATGAATTCTATAATTACAGAACAATTTCAAATTTACAAGATTCTCGTATTGTTACAACGTCAGTTCCAGTTCTAACTACAATATCCCAATCAATACCACCAACGTACAGTTATTTACCAGGAAATAAAGCGGTATTTAATGAATTATCTGTAGAAACAGGTACGTCTTTATTTTTGTAGTGATAAATAAAAAACATTTTGTTATCAAATCAAGCTCTTAATTACTATATCAAGAGACACGGTAGTGTCTCGCGCCTAGTTAGGGCGAAGCCGACTCTTAGAAGCGAGGCACCGTGTATCTTTATGCGAATCGGACAGTTCGAGATAGTCATATATTCGGATGCTCAATAACGACTGAAACGATCGAATTTTTACTAGGCTTAATCGATAGATTGAGTTCGATTTATATAATGAAAGTGTATTTAATTTTGCTCTACGTGCTTTGTAAGCGGAAATATCATAATACAAAGTCTAAATATGAAAAATTTCTTTTAAGAAACGTCCACGTCATCATCATCATCGTTCACGCATACATAGTAGTATCTATCGTGCTACACGTATACAACACATGCATACACGTATATCACACGTAAACAACACATGCAATAGATGCATGTAGTAGTAATCTTGTCCAGTTGTCACGTTTCACAACAGACGGCGTTAGTGGCGCTCTGCGATATTAGCAGCGTGCGGGGTTATGTATAATATATATATATATATATATATATATATATATAATATATATATAACGTGTATGTGATATGTGACATGTGACATAGGTTAAGTGTGCGGTTAGCTCGTTTTTATTTATTATAAGAAAATCCAGCCAGAGGGTCATAATTGATAGAAGAAGAAGAAGATGAGATTTATAAGAATCAAGTAATTATTTTATTTTATGTTTCTTATAACAATATTAACAATTATATTCTTATGAAAAAATAATAGGATGGTTACGTAACAAGAAAATAGTTATTATTATATTATTATGAAAAAATATAGTATATCACATATAAGTAGTATTGCATATCACATGTATGTAGTATATTGCATATCACATGTATCGTTACCATTTTATTTTACTATTTCTTTCATAATAATAACTACTTTCATGCTACGCTACCATCCTACTATTTCTTTTATAAGTACATAATTATTGATGTAAAATAAGGAAGCGAATAAAAGCTAATAATAATAAATAATGTAAAGATAATAGTGCTATAAATGATATGAGCTATAATAAAGAATTTATATACATTTTTATAGCTCATAGCATTCATAACATTATTATCTTTACATTATTTATTATTATTAGCTTTTATTTGCTTCCTTATTTTACATCAATAATTATATACTTATGAAAGAAATAATAAGATGGTAGCGTAGCATGAAAGTAGTTATTATTATGAAAGAAATAGTAAAATGGTAACGATACATGTAATATGCAATATACTACATACATGTGATATGCAATACTACTTATATGTGAGATGTACTATATTTCTTTTATAATAATTACTTTCTTGTTACGCTGTCATCCTACTATTTCTTTCATAAGTATATAATTGTTAATATAAAATAAAGAAACAGTATATTTTGTATATATGTACGTACTCTAATGATTTAAATATGTTTTACATTACAGGTACAGAATGAGGACATTGTAATTTTTTGAAATAGTACTAGAGTTGCTCAAAAAGTAATGCCCTACATTATTTTTTCAGAATATTTATCCAACAATTTATACACAATATACATGGTAATCTCAATCAACTTCTATTTCTTATGCCAGTACGATACATTATATGTATTTACTTGCCTTTACTGTACCAACTTTTGTCCTTTCCACGTAACCATGTTTTCACATTTGAATCACGCCCTCTTCATCTTCCAAACCGTATTTCGTGAAGTGCATTTAATTAAGTGGTTCAAAAAGTTAAATATTGGAAGCTATCGCTAAACTGTGTTAAACATATAATTTAAAGATCTCTGCGAAACAAGATTGGGAAGATGATGAGGGGATGATTAAAGCTGTGATGACATGGTTACGTAGAAAAAACAAGAGTTGATACAGTAAAGGCATACATATACTTGTATCATGCTGGTATAAGGTTATAAAAGTTGAGATTATATTACAAAATAATATATATTTAAAAAGAAGAAATATCTATGTATGTTTAAAAACATTTTAAACCTGTTTAATAAATAGTTTCTGAAAAAAATGGCATTATTTGAGCAACCCTAGTAAATCTAAATCGTATATTAACAAAAATGAAATTATTAAAATGATATCCCTATAAAAACTTACCTTTAAAAAAAGGTAAAAAAGGCGTCTAGTATGGGCACGCTAGTAGTGAAAAATTACCCATTGCAAACCCATGTGTAAAATCGTATGAAAAATTACTCATTGCAAACCCATGTAGAATTGTAGTATAAAAAATTACCTATTGCAAACTTATGTAGAATCATATGAAAAATTATCCATTGCAAACCCATGTAGAATCGTACTACAAAAGTAGATATAAAAAAAAATTGCGCGCCAAGTAAAAGTAGAAACTTTTGTACCAGTGGAAAATTTAAGTTACAAACCTATAGAGTCGTATAATGAACCAGTGAAAAATTCAAGTTGCAAACCCATAGAATAAAAATTAAAAAATTATTAAAATTAATACAAATAAAAAAAAATAAAAAAATTTTAATTAAAAAAAACTAGGCACTGCTAAATTAAACAATATGCTAAAGTTAATTTTGAAATTTAGCAGTGCCTAATTTTTTTAATTAAAATTTTTTTATTTTTTTTTATTTGTATTAATTTCAATAATTTTTTAATTTTTATACTATTCTACATGGGTTTGCAACTTAAATTTTTCACTGGTTCATTATATGACTCTATAGGTTTGCAACTTAAATTTTCCACTAGTACAAAAGTTTCTACTTTTACTTGGCGCGCAATTTTTTTTATATCATTACTTTTGTAGTACGATTCTACATGGGTTTGCAATGGATAATTTTTCATATGATTCTACATAAGTTTGCAATAGGTAATTTTTTATTTTTTACTACAATTCTACATGAGTTTGCAATGAGTAATTTTTCATACGATTTTACACATGGGTTTGCAATGGGTAATTTTTCACTACTGGCGTGCCCATACTAGGCGCCTTTTTTTACCTTTTTTTAAAGGTAAGTTTTTATAGTACTCAATTACTGTAATAACTTTTTATCGGATTTTTCAGGCGATAACGTGGAATCAAATGCATCGTTGCAACAAAATTGGCAATTGTTGACTCCTCTCTCGAATACAAGTGATGAATCATGTTTTCCAAGTCCTGGATTCCAGACTATATCTCCAGACACTTTAACATCAACTTCAATGTCCAGGACTTCTCCAATGCAAATCTCATCACGTTCTGCGAATCCGGTTCAAGCTGCTAAAAAACGTTTGATTACTTTTCAGCATTTGTATATGCTTTCATTGGACATGTTTGATTTTAATGATATTAAATGTTATTATTTGATACCTTATTATTTGATTCGTTATTTGATACGTTATTATTTGATCATATGTTTCTATTATTTTTATATGAATGAACAAAGTATTCACAAAGTTTTATTATTCCCCAGGTAAAAGTAAATTACTAGATCCTGTGGACGAAGCGATTTTAAACTTGGCTCAAGAAACAAAAAAAGAGAATCTAAGTGATTTTTCATCTGATGATTTATTCTATTTATCAATAAGTCGCGATTCCCAACAATTAAATATTAAAGACAAAATACGTTTAAAACAAACCGTGCTAAATACTCTTACAGAACTATTGAACAATAATGCAAACACTTAATAAAATTATTATTATATATTATGAAAGCAAGCGTATATCATATATTATAAAAACTATATAAAATTATTATTAAATAATTATCAAAATACATTACATTTCAATTCTTTTACTTTCTTTTATGCATTGCCTATATCTAGTATCTTCTAAGTTATGAATTTGTAAATTTATAATGTAGATCTGACATCACTAATCATTACCTTTCTTGTGCTTGTCGCAAACGCCGTTTTTATTCGAAATTTGGCAGTTTTCTCCATTGCCAGTGTACGGCGCCTACTTCCATGAAATATTTGGCATAAGCTTCTCTAATTTCTTTGGCTTCATTTGAAGAGTTTCTGGTTGTAGTCGCAAAATAAATTTTGCCATAAAGCTGGTTGTGCTTCCGCTCTCCATGTCCCGTTCTCCACATTACCGTAGCAATCTTCTTGATCAACAAATCTAATCGGAATGTATCTTCTATAAGCAGGTTGTACTTGGAGATCTTCTTTTCTAAGCCAATTATGCAAAACAACACAAGCTTTAATGACATTTTCTACAATTGGTATCGATGCAATAATTGGCTTCCGAAAGATTCGCCAACGTGATGACAGCATTCCAAAAGTATTTTCAATTAATCTCCTGGCTCTGCTAAGACGATAATTGAAAATGGTTTTGTTTGGAGTTAAGTTAGTGCCTGGATATGGCCTCATCAGATTCGGTAGGAGCGGAAATGCTGCATCTCCGACAAATATTGGAGGCAGACAAGTATTTGTATTTGGAAGCGTCTGTGGCAACTGTAATGATAATGTACCATCTATTAAGTGTCTCCCAAAATCCGTGTTTCGGAAAATACCGCCATCACTCTCTCTTCCAGCAGAACCAATGCTCACATAAGTGAAAATTAAATTAGCATCGCACACTCCAAGTAATACTGTGCTGAATTGTCCTTTATAGTTATAAAAAGCCGATCCTGTATTTTTAAAGCACTGTACTACAACGTGCTTGCCATCAATGGCACCGATACAATTTGGAAAATTCCATTTGTCTGCAAAATCAATAGCAATTCTGGCCCATGTTGTAGCTGTAGATTTTGGAAGAACTGTTGGCATAAGTGCCATCCAAATAGCTTCGGTTGTTTCACTGATAATTTTCGGAACAGTGGCTTTTCCAATACGGTACAAATAATGCAAACTTATCATGCTGTCACCTGAAGCAAGATACCCTAAAGTCACTGAAAGACGCAATCCGGCACTCAATGGTTCTCTCGTTACGTGCAGTTTAGTTATTTGTTTTTCAATCATCGCTAATAAGCGATCAAATTGATTGGGTGACATTCGATGAAAATTGAAAAATCTCTCAAAATCACTTCGCAATTCTACGATTAAATTTTCATATGCACCCTGTTCAAATCGCATTTGAATTGTTGGATGAATCCACCAACGACTCATTCTTCGATTTTGTCTTTGTCGTTTTCTTTTTCGAAGATATAAAAGCAGAGCAAGATTCTGCAGGTTCTTATCCATTCTGAAAATTTCAAACCTTTAAAAATGTGTAAATTTATTCTATTATTAATCCTATTCTATTATTAAGAAGAAAATCTTTTATTTAATAAATCAAATTATTATTTACCTGCGAGCTGCGAGATTTTGCAAAACCTTGAACCTTGTTTGAAGTTAGCGTATATTCCGTCAACTAATTTCACAAGATTGATGGCATTACGGTGCCGCGCGGCTTCGTACCAATGGAGTCGAACGCAACATTGCCGCATGCGTTGCCGCACGCGTTGCCGCAACTCAACGCGTCTATGGAGTCTTAGCTTAAATGACCGCGTGGACGGCAGCGGCAGCGGCGCGCTACTCATTAAACTATCGGGCGGTTTGAAGGAGCCCGATTCGCTGTCCACCCTGTTCCACCGTTCAATTTTCATCGGCGGCGGTAGCCAGAGGAGCCGTCTCGAGCGGTACCGGACAGGTTTTTTGCAAAATTATGGATATTTCAAGCGCGATTAGCATTATAGCGCGATATAGCAAGCGATATTACCTGGCCTCGTTCGTAATTGCGCGCGGCTATGATTCGACGCTCGCCGGCCAGGAGAGACCGCCCACGCGACATATGCGCGAGCTGGGCGAGTCGGCGCGACAATATCTGCGCGACATTTTATCGTTTGGCCGTAATTATGTGTGGCGCGGACAATCGCTCCAGATCGAGGAGGTGATAACTTTGGATTGCACGCGTACCGTTAGCATCGACGAGGAGATCAACCGCCTCGGCCTGTTTGCCGACGAACTTTGTATTATAACGCGGATGCTGCTCAGGAGACGCCTCGTAATAAGATTGTCGGCCAAGTGGCGCCACCACATCGGCGCGGACGTAGATTATCTAAGGCGGGTCCACACAATCGGGCGTTTTCGTTCCGCGCGGCACGCTTGGACCCCGATTCACCAGGTGGCGCGCGCCGCGAGAGCGGAATTTCGTGTACTATTTTTGACCCACGGTCGCAGCCGTATATTTAATTACGGAATTATGCGTAACGCGTTTGTGGGCGGCAGCGAGGCCAACGCCGCGCGCGACGGCGTAATACGCGTAAAGACCATCAACGCGATCACGGCAGCGTCTAGCGTCGGGGAGAACGACGAGGCGGACGCGTATATATGAACCGCCTACGCGTCCCGTCTACCCGACGACATTGTTAAGGTCGTACGGGAGGTGGCGACGGTGCAAATTTCGATGCCCGCGCGATATAACGCGCCGGAACACGCAGCGCGGTACGCCGTCACTTGCATCGCCACCTGAGCGTACACATGCTGCTTCTTGAGCAAAAATGCGCGTCTCGCGGTAAACAAGGCCGAACTAGTTAAAAATCTTGCCGGCAATTGTCGATGCCTTGGCCTGCGGCATTTTTTGCGCTCTTACACGCGCTACAACCACCGCAAATGCACCGTATGAATGATTCGTTCCGTCGACGCCCAGGTGGTGGTTCGCGCGATCGCGCTCGAGCCGACAACGACGATGGCCGAGATTGTGCGCGCGAGCACAATTTGGCCAAACAATTGCGTAAATAGCGTGCACCGCTTTGTACAAAATATAGACGTTCTGCCGATGCGTTTAATTAGCCGAGTGGCTCGATTGAACCATTGGGTGATCGATCACCACCACGACCGCCACGACGACGACGACGAAGACGACGACGACGACTACCAGCAACCGAGCGAAGGTCGCTGTCATTTAACGGTGGCGATGGCGCGCCGCGAGATGCGCTTGGCGCGAATGGCCTTTCGGCGGGGTGACGCGAGCGACGAGGACGAGGCGGACGACGAGGAAGAGGAGAGGCAGGAAGAGGAGGAGGGTGAGAGGCAGAAGGAGGCGGTAGAGAATGAAAAGGAGTCGGTGGCGGAGGAGGAGGAGGAGGAAGAGGAGGTTGAACAAATAGAGAAAGCGTAGATTTATTTAAAAGCGCTCTGGGACATAGTCCCCTCAAGCGCACCAAAAGGAGAAGTTACATTTCAATGTTTTAACAAAGTCTCGTACTACATATAAGAGCGCTCCCGAGAGCAGATAAGTAACAATACCAGTGTATGCCATAATTTCGGATATATGTTCATATAAGTAAGCTAACACATTTGAGTGTAAGTGTGTGTGTATAATATGATGACGCTTGTGATATATGACTAGAATAATTATTGGTTATTGGTTATGATGGCGTAGTACTCCAAAGATATTCGTATAGCTTATTCTTGAAATCGCTGATTGAGCTCGCGCTACGAATGCTCTGCGGCAGGTCATTCTATAGCTTGGCCGCGCTGGATTTAAAAGAGCGCCTGAACACCTCAGTCCTGCATAAGGGCAGGGAGAGAAGATCACCGGATGCCCGCGTACTCCGTAAGGTCACCGCTGACTTGAAAGTGAGACCCTCATAAATTATCCTCGGCTCTTGGGTGTTTATGATGTTAAAAAGCTGACATCCCACAAAGTATCTTCTTCTAGCATCACACTTAAGCCATCGTAACTCTCGATAGAGCGGCGTAACATGCTCGTCCCTCCTGGCATTGGTCACAAATCTTATACAGGCGTTGACTGCTCTATACAGTTGTGTATTTAATTGGTCAGTGAGATCTGTGAGTGCGACACAGCAATAGTCCAAATGCGGTAATACTAGCGATACAACCAGCCTCTTCCTTAAGGGGGGAATCTGGTTTAGGAGGCTGAAAAATACATAATTTTTAGAATTTATTTTCTCAGCTAAAATAAAACCAATTAATTCCAAATTTTAGGCACAGTTTATTATACATTTAAATTATGTAAAATAATTTTTTTATTAAAAAATATTGAAGTTTTATTTTAAAAATAAAGCTATATTGATAGCGCCCATTTTTCACTGTGTACAACCTAGCGATCGTAATTTTTGTCTGAAACAAAACAACCAATTAATTTCTTTAATGTTATATTATTACCTTCTATTTAAACTAAAATATTTTTGAGAAAAGTTAAATTAGATTATTTTTTTTGTAAAGAAAAGTCGCAATTTTTTCGTGAAAATTGTAACTTCTTTTTTAAAGTTGTAAAAGTGTTTCAATTTTTGCTTTTCTTTTAAATTTTTTGGGGGAGTCGGCAAGTAATTCTGCCGCTCTCCCAGGTCTCCTTGGTAAACGAGGAGACGGGGATTTGGACGGGGAGTATGCCCCCTCGGCGTACTCTCCGGGGAAGTGCCTGGCAATGGGCCAGCGAATGGGGGCCCACCTGAAGTTATGCGCGAGCGATTCCGGGTGGGCCCTCGAAAGTGCACGGGATTACCGGTGGTTTTTAGCGGGTATTATTGAGTCTGGCCCTTCTGGTCAGACCACGAGTCCCGCACTACACACGGTAAGTCTTCGGACTTGGCAATCCCTCCCTCAAGGGGCCGTGTGTGTGCGTAAATGCATTTCCCAGCGTTATAAAAAAAAAAAAAGGTTCCCCCCTTAATTCTTTCGGTAGTAGATGCCTAGATAATTTTAATTGGTAGAGCTTCGTTCGCATGTTCTTCACGACGTTTTGGATGTGTAGGTTCCAGGAGAGTGTGCTAGTTATGGTGATGCCGAGATATTTGATGCTGGTGGAGAACTGGATCGCTTTTTCGTTAACACTGATGGCAGGTAGCAGATCAGGTTCGATTGAATTTATGTATCTGGCCGTGCCGAAGATGATGGCCTGTGTTTTGGTGGAGTTCAATGTCAATCCTTTGTTGTTGGACCACTGGACTATAGAATCTATGTCGCCATTCACCATGTGGATGCCGTTTTGCAAATCAGACGGTTCAGTGTGATGATAGATCTGCAGATCATCCGCGTAGAAGTTGTATTTGCAATTCCTTAAGACATTCTGGATGTCTGCAACATACAAGGTGAATAATAGTGGCCCCAGAACCGAGCCTTGTGGAACCCCTGCCGATATACGAGCCGCAGATGAGATGGTACCATCAAATCCGTTCCGTACAGCCTGCGTTCTACCTTCTAGGTATGAGGCCATCCAACACAGCGAAACGTTTGAAAGACCTATCTCTTTTAGTTTACCAAGAAGAAATCCATGATGGACTCTGTCAAAGGCCTTGGTGCAGTCAAAAAAGATGGAGATTGTGACCTTTCTGCGGTCCGCGGCCTGACGAATATCATCCAACATTCTAATAATGCAGGTCTGAGTAGATGAATTTCGCTTATAGGCAAATTGACAGGGATCAAGTAGATCCCTTTCCCTCAAGTAGTCAGTCAATTGATCGAATACTATCTTTTCTAACACTTTAGATAGTACAGGCAGGATGGAAATGGGCCTATAATGTTGTAACAAGGTCGGCCGACTGATCTTTGGAATAGGCGTAATCACTACCGATTTCCAAGCCCTGGGAACCTCTCCGTGTGTGAGTGAGAAGTTGAAAATGTTCTCGATAACCGGCATGATATAGGGCAGAGCCATGTTAATTAGCTTTGACGATATTTCATCCAAACCCACCGCATTCGATCCAAATCGGAGGCACCTACGTATGACATTAGGCGTGACATATTTAAAGTAAAATTTGCTATCGTCAAACTCCTCGCCTAAGAGATCCCGCACATCAGGCTCCTCCCTCGATCCCTCAGCCCGCACCCCTGTGTCGACAAAATATGTGTTGAGCTCCTCCACTGTGTGCAAGAGTTTCCCGCTCGAGTCTTTAGCTTTGATTAGTCCTAAGTGCCTGAGCTTGCTCCATATAACGGCGGGTTTGTCCTTCCGATAAAAAATATCCATAAAGTAATTCCTCTTTGCAGTTCTAATTATGTTTTGCACCCGGTTTCTCAAGGCCTTGAATCTTCCGTAGCTAGCAGAATTTCTGTCATCGTCGTCGTCGTCCTCGAGATCGCCGTCCCCAACGTCGCCAACGTCGCCTACGCCGCAGCAAAAACACGAGCGTCTCCACATTGATCGCAGTCTGCGTCTAGTTCTGCGCCGGCTGTCGCAGACGGCGATAACGCCGACTCCGGCGAAAGTGCCGCGCATAGAGGAGCCCGCCGTCCCGGGAACGTCGACCCGCCGTTACGCCCTCGCGAGAGTCCGCGGATGTGGCCGTTCCGTCCACCTCGCTAACGCGATAATGTCGCCCTCGAAGGCGTCCGACGACGAACCCGCAACCGAAACGCCGAAATGATCGACAAAGGGATCGGCTAGACGGAGATTGTTATTCCGCGACATACACGACGAGGCGCTAATCGCGCGGGCAATTAAATCGGGAGCGTCAAGAGTCTGGGCGTTTGGGCCCAGCTTCGCCGGTCGGAGCCGCGCCTGTTTGGTGCCACTACAGTCCGCGGTATGCAACTGAGGTTGCGCGAGCTGAGTCGTGGACTGGGCTCGCCGACATTTAACACACAATATCGCGAACAAATAGCCCGATTAAAAACAATGTATACAAAATAAATAACATTTCGATATGCATGTACCGCACGCCTCTACATTTTATATATCGTACGCCTATTTATTTTATTTATCTCTACATTGTATTTATTGCACGCTTTTATATTATACATTGCACGCCTCTATATTATACCTCGCACGCCTCTATTTTATACATTGCATGCCTCAATGTATCGCACGCCTTTACATTATACCTCGCACGCCTCCATTTTACATATATCGCATGTATATTTATCGCTCGCCTTAATATTATACATTGCACGTCTTTATATTATACCTCGCACGCCTCCTTGTTTTACATATATCGCATGTATATTTATCGCTCGCCTTGATATTATATATTGCACGCCTCCATTTTACATATTTGCATGTATATTTATCGCTCGCCTTGATATTATACATTGCACGCCTCTATTTTATACATTGCACGCCTCCATTTTACATATATCGCATGTATATTTATCGCTCGCCTTGATATTATATATTGCACGCCTTCATTTTACATTTTTGCATGTATATTTATCGCTCGCCTTGATATTATACATTGCACGCCTCAATGTATCACACGCCTTTATACTATACCTCGCACGTCTCCATTTTACATTTATTGCATGTATATTTATCGCTCGCCTTGATATTATACATTGCACGCCTCTATATTATACCTCGCACTCCTCTATTTTATACATTGCACGCCTCAATGTATCGCACGCCTTTACATTATACCTCGCACGCCTCCATTTTACATATATCGCATGTATATTTATTGCTCGCCTTGATATTATACATTGCACGCTTCTATTTTACACATATATATCGCACGCCTCTATTTTACACACATATCGTACGCCTCAATTGAACATATATATCCGCACATATAAATTTTATTTATAGCACCTTTATATTGCATATACAACGCAGGTCAATTTATTTTCATTGCACGTTAATATTTATTTATTATCGCTCGTTTATATTGTATATACAATGTATGTCAAACTTTTAATAACATTGCACGTTAATAATTAACATTAATGGCACGTATATATTTTCTTTGCATCGCACGTGTATCTTTAATATTTACTGTTTGTTTATATGTAATATATACATACATTTATATATATATATATAGCTTGTTTTTATTTAGTATTTACGGCATGTTTATATTTAATATACATAGCATGTTTATTTTGTATTAATCGCACGTTTTTATTGTAAGTATTGTATAAAAAAAATAAAAAAAATAAAAAAAAGACTCGATAAAGACGACTCGCGATCTCTATCCACGCGAGTCGTCATGTGCCGTCCCCACCTCCGCGCGGTTCGAGTCGGGCAACGTCGAGAACTCGTGAGTTTTTCGACGGCTGACGGGGCTCCGGCTACACACTTTTTTAAAATTTTTTTTTCAATTTATTTTTCAGGAACATCGACGAGTTAGCTGAACGAGGGGACACGTAGCGCGAGTGGAAGGAGAGACGAAGAAGAAAGAAAGCATGCAGTGAATATGACACCTATACGCTTTCTTTCTTTTTCGTCTCATCTTCCGCGAGAGAACATCGCAGCCAACATCGTACGAGGTAATTTCTTTATTTTTTGGTTTCTTATTAATTTTTCATTTCTTTTCAGGTACGTCTATGAGTTACCAGGTGAACACGGCGACGGCACGGGGGAAGATGAGAGGAAGGCGAAGGTAAACGAGCAGTGAGTGTGCAATCTGTTGGTATATCTTCGTTTTCTAATCATCTTTCGCAAAAAATCATCGCGACCAATCGCACGGAACGAGGTTTTCTTTCTTTTTATTTTTTTTTAAGGTACGTCAACGAGTTACCTCGACGAGGGGACACGCAGCGCGAGTGGAAGGAAAGACAAAGAAGAGAGGAAGCAGGCACTGAATATTAAATCTGCCTGCTTCCACTCTACCTCGTCTCATTTTCCGCGAGAGAACATCGCAACGAGCTACACAGGACGAGGTTTTTGTTTTTTTCATGTACGTCTACGAGGGGACACGCAGCGCGAGTGGAAGATGAGACGTGGAGGAGAGAAAACAAGCAGTAAATATGACACGTGTTTGTTTTCTCTTCTTGTCGTCTCAACTTGCACGGGTCAACAGAGGAAGCTGCTGCTACAGCTCCTTCAACAAAAACATGACGACGACGACGACGACGCCAACACCGACACGGAGCGTTAAAATGTTTATTTATTTTACTAGAATAATATTATTTCAGTTCCATCAATTGTAATCACAATATTGTTCTGTTTTCGTTACTAGTTTTGTTTCATTCGTTATACCAGCTAGAAATAGAGATGTGTTCATTGCTAATAATAAAGAGATTGTTTTCTTAAAACTATTCGCATCAATTATATCCCACCCACAAACGCGATATCCCTTGTCGTCCTACATCTCTCGTGGATCGATCAACGAGAAGAGATCTCGTACATTGCTCCTTGTCTCAAATTGTCTTTAATAATTTCTTTTCTTCTTTCTGTTTCAGCAGCAGTTTAGCATAAGCAGCAGCAGATATAAAGCGAGTATGTTTCGTTTTTAGCGACGAGTATATATAATATCGTTATATAAATTATTTCAACCTTTTACGGCCGTTTATCGGGTTGATTAAATTATCGTTACAGATTATGGCCTCCAACGCGGGAAGAAAAAAAGCGTGGGAGAAATTCGACTCCCCCTTCGACGAGGATGAAGTGCGGGAGATGGAGGCGCTGCAGCAGCAGCAGATCGAAGAGCGGATGGATCAGTTGGAGGAGGATCAGGAACTGGATGTGGAGGGAGATTGGAGCGCCGCGGTGGAGACGTGGAGAGGTAAGTACGAATCACTCGTTTGTCTCTCCAAGAGAGATTCCATTTTTCTTTTTTATTCCATTAAACCTCCCCTCCTCTTTTTATCCCAGTCGAACAGCTCGCGAGAATGATCCTGACACGATGGGTAGAAGACTTGAGAGTGGAGGAAAGGATAAACAGGTGGCTCGATGATTGGCCGCCTACCATTCTCGACCACCTGTCGGAGCAGGAGCGAGAACAACAAGGTAGGTTCGACACAAAGTCTCTTCTCAACCGAATAATAAAACCGTCGTTCTCATTCGTTCCAATTTTCATTTCCAGCTGCCATCACCGCCTCGTGGTACATAAGGCCCGTCTTCGAAGAGGGTCTGTTGGACGACGCCGCAATGTCCGAGTACGAGGAGGAGGAGGCGAGACGCAACATCTCGGTCGGTAAGTGACGAAACGCGCGAGTACATATATTTATAAACGTGATCCCTCGTGACTTAAATTTTTCCCCCTTTTTTTTCAGCAACTAGCCAGGACACGCCGGACTTTTCGCTCGACTTTCTAGATCTTGTAAACTTTTTCCCGGAGCAAGTTCAAAGGGAGGCGCGGGAGATTATGCGTCGGCGGCACGAGGAGGAGGGAGAATGGACCGCAGTAGATACGCGATCGAATCGACGTTGAAACTCTCACCCCCGTTCACGAATATCGTCTCACTCTGCTTGTACTTTACTCGGACGTGGCGGACGATCTGATAGAGCGTGTCGAGGCTCTTCCGCCCGAATTTCGGAGACACGCGCAAACCCTCGTCGACGTCAATCGCTCTTTCGAGAGGAGAGAGAGAAAGCGGCGACAAGAGGAGGAGCGGCAGCAGCATCAGCAGCAGCAGCATCAGCGAGGGGAGGGGGAGATTTAGAATTATGTGATATTTTTTGTTTTATTTATTACTTTGTTCATTGTTAAATAATTGTATAATAGTAGTTTATTAATTGTAAAATATAAGTTTGTTAATTGTAAAATAATAGTTTATAAATTGTAAGATAATAGTTTCATAACAGTTTTATAATTACAATCGACACAATACACAATGTAGTAAATACAATAAACACACACACACACGACTCGATCAAGACCGTCCCCACCTCCGCGCGGTTCGAGTCGGACAACGTCGAGAGACCGCGCTCTCAAACGAGTTTGTCTCTCTCGACGGCTGACGGGGCTCCGGCTACACGCACCCGGCGGCCTCTTGATCTTTTTCTAATATCTTTTTTTTCTTTTTCAGGTACGTGTCTACGAGTTACCCGGATCTATACAAGAGAAGAGTTGGTGGACACGGCGGCACGACGGTGGAAGACGAGCGGCGAAAGAAGAAAAGAATAGACCGCGAGGATAAATACTGTCTATTCTTTTTTTCTTCCCTTCATCTTTTACAATGTAACATCGCGACCAACAACACGCGGGGTACGAGGAGGTCATCTTTTCTTTTTCAGTTACTTATTCTTTTTCAGGTAGCAGATCGCAGAGTTTGCAAGAGTTGCAGAGAAGATCGCGGACACGCGGCGAGCAAGCGAATGGAAGAATGGACGAAGGAGGAGGATGGGCAGTGAATATGAAATCTCTTCATCCTCCACCCGGAATCATCGCGTTCGAGGAGCTGTACACGACGGGGCAAGACGAGTGGAGGGGTAGAATGAATGGACAGTGATTATTAAAAACTGTCGATTCATTCTCCTTCCACTCGTCTTTTACCATGAAACATCGCGCAACCAACCGCACGGAACGAGATAAGCGATCATCGTTGCACCGTGGACTCGTATCTATTTCTTTTCTTTCCAAGTCACACAAGGGCGAATAATGTACAAAATAAATATAGTTTACCGCAATCGACTCGCCATCGAGAGATACGCCTTCTAAACCCACAAATATTCCAACGCTCGTATCTCGGAAACCAAGGCACCTAGCGACCTCGGCAAAGTCGCGTTCGACGCGTTTCGACGTGTTCAAACTTTTCCCATACCACGTCCGAACTCGCAGTAAAAAATTTCAGACACTCTTCCCCGAACCACGTACCCCCCTTCCCTAACGTTTTTTTAACGCCGCAGGCGCCGGGGTGTCGCACTTGGGTGGAGGGGGAGGATGTCGGGTGGGTGGCGAGTGTTTTTGGATAAAAAAAAATAAATTTTTTTTCATCCATTTTTGGGGGGTTCGGGCGGCTCGGCCCCCCGACGGGGGTTCGGGGGGCGAAGCCCTCGGTTCCCAAGGCACGGAAGAGGTGGGAGGTTGGGGGAGGGGGTGGGGGGATGAGGCGGATCCCGAAGCGACGCTCCGTAGGAGGGAGAATGGCGGTATATAAGGGCGAACGAGAGTCGCGTCGCGCGACAGTCGGCGTTCCTTCTACCTCTTCTCGTTCTCGTTTTCGTTCTCGTTCTCATTCTCGTTCTTGTTTTTCTTCTTCTTTTTGTTTTTCTTCTCGTTTGAGCGTAATAACGTGTGGTTTCTCTTGTTTTCTCTGTTGCAGCTCGACCTATTATCGACAGCGAGACAATGGCTCCCCCACGTCAAGCCCCTAAGCGCAAATGGGAGGAGATAACTCCCGAGTGCCGACCACCGTCGCCAGATCCGGTGGATCTGAACGAGTCGACGTCGAGTTCCGAGTTCCCGCCCTCGGTTACAGGCAAGTGTATCTCGTTTATGGACTCGTTGGAGAGTATACGCGTCGACACGTTATTAATTTCGTTTCTTTCTTCGCTCCGTAGCGTCTGAATTGGTAACGCCGAGGGAGGCGGCTCGAAGAAGACAGCGGCAATTCATGTACCGCTGGCTCGACACGATGCCGCGCCGACCGCCGCTCCGCGACTCGTCTCCCATAGCGACCGCCGAGTCCTTGGACGAGGAGAAAACCGGCGAGGAGGACGACGATGGGTGGGAGAGATACGTCTCAAGCGGGATCCGTTAGCGCACGGTGCGATAGCGCACAACCCGATAGCACACGAAAAATTGAACCCAATTCCCGATAGCCCACATCCCTTTAGCACACATCCCGATAGCGCACAATGCAAAAGGCGTATTGTTCCGATAACACACATCCCGATAGCACACATCCCGATAGCACATATCCCGATAGCGCACGGTGCGATAGCCCACAGTCCGATAGCGCACGGTGCGATAGCCCACAGCCCGATAGCGCACATCGGGTGCTACACCCTATCCTTATTTTCTCGGAGCCACATGAAATGAAGGACCGCAAAAATGGAAAGAAATCGCTGCTATGCTGTAATTGCACTCGATTTTTAAAGGGAAGCGGCGGCGACAGGGCACACTCGGCTTCGGATGCTACAAGATGTCCCATACTACAAGGTAAAATAAAGGACAAAATAAAGAATGTGAACTATGGATAACACAAGAGCAGGACATGATAGGCTAAGGATATGTCACGTGAACTGCCAATCTCTGATAGCGCATTTCGATGAGTTCTGCCTGTACTTTGCAAACTCAGGATACCATGTCATATGTCTGTCGGAAAAGTGGCTTAGGCCGGAAATTCCGGATAGCATGATCAGAGTTCCTGGCTACTGCATTATGAGAAATGACAGAGTTGGACGACAGGGAGGAGGCGTCGCATTCTATGTTCTCAACTCGATCAGAATGGTCACCCTCAAGCAGTCACTCGCAGACACAACACATCGCAAGCCTGAATACCTAATAGCAGAGATAATCTTTAACGATGCCTGTAGCTTGCTTCTTGCTGTTGTCTACAGGCCACCAAATTGTGGCTATTTGAGTGAATACCTGAACGACTACTTGGATCTGCAGGTCAGATACAGACATTCTATTATTTTTGGCGATTTCAATGCGGACATGAATGTCAGCACTTATGACAGTGCGCAGCTCCTGAACTTTATAACATTATCAGGTATGTACCTGGTACCATACGGATCCACACACCATCTGAAAAACTCTAGCACGTTTCTGGACCTATGCATTATTGATGACGAAGACAAACTTAATAAATACGAAAATGTTACAGTTCCTTTCCTATCGGCGCATGATCTAATTAGTATAACCTACAACATCAAGGTAGAACGGCGTTCAGAGAGGCTGGTCCAGTGTAGGGACTTCAGGAACTTCCAAGAGCAAGATTTCTTCTCTCAGCTAAATGAGCAAGACTGGGCTGACCTGTTGACATCAGAGTGCATAGAAGACAAGATGCAAATCTTCAACGACAGACTACTGGACTGTCTTAATAATCACGCTCCGTTGAAGCGAATTCGTTATACTAACCTTCCGGCTCCGTGGCTTACAGAAGAGATTCGAAAAGCAATGCGTGACAGAAACGCCATTAGAAGAACCTGGCGCAGAAATAGAAATGCTGGAAGTTACGATATGTTCAAGCTTCTAAGAAATCGGGTATAAAATATGATCCGAACGGCAAAGAAAAATTACTATCTATCCATCTTTAGTCACAAGGACAAACCTTCAACAACATGGAACAAGCTAAGACACCTTGGCTTAATAAAAACTAAAAACTCGTACAACAGACTTGCTAAGTCGGCTGAGGAGTTCAACACATTCTTTGTAGCGGTAGAATCAGAATCACTATCAGATGAGGAGACAACGGAGGTGCCGGGCATATCACATCTTCCGTGTGGAGACTTCGATGATGGAAAGTTCTATTTCAAATACGCAACGCCGCATATCATACGGAAGTCCCTTGCAAAAATAAAATCAAAGGCTACGGGCATAGATGGGATATCACCCAAGCTCATAAACCTCACTTTGCCTTACATCATGCCGATCATTGAAAATATATTCAATTTTTCACTCATGCATGGTGTTGTTCCACAAATTTGGAAATCGGCAATAATATCAATTCCGAAAATAAAACATCCAACCACGGTACACCACTACAGGCCGATCTCAATCTTGCCATTTCTTTCTAAGGTCTTGGAGAGGATAGTATCTGACCAGCTAATCGATTATTTAACCGATAAAGACTTGCTCGATCCATGCCAATTCGCCTATAAGCGCAATTCATCAACCCAGACATGTATAATCAGGATGCTGGATGACGTACGACAAGCTGAAGACTGCAGGAAGGTGACTATCTCCATATTTTTTGATTTTTCAAAAGCCTTTGACAGGGTACATCCCAACGTCCTCATCGGAAAACTGCAGAAACTAGGACTATCCGACGTAGCACTTAGCTGGATGGCAGACTATCTAAAAGACAGAAACAGTGCGAGATGGTCTGGAGGATACAACTTCTGGCGCACATCAAGACAGGAGTTCCGCAAGGATCTGTGCTGGGACCGCTGTTATACATGCTATATGTGTCGGACATAGGTAAATATCTGCATCATTGCAAATATAATCTATATGCCGATGATCTGTAGATATATTTGCACTGCGAACCAACACACATGCAAAACGGCATCTGCAAGGTGAATGAGGACATCAAGGCCATAGTACATTGGGCGAATCAAAATAGACTGATATTGAACTCGGCAAAAACGCAGGCCATCATTTTTGGCACTGCGAGATATGTAAATGCGATCGTACCAGACCGACTACCGGAGATCAGCATTAAAGGATTTACAATACAATTCTCTTCTTGTGTCAAATATCTGGGAGTTATGATCACAAGCACACTGACTTGGAACTTACAAGTAGAAAAGATCGTCAAAAATATACGCACTAAATTATACCAGCTCAAACTAACGAGAGATCTACTACCCAAGGAGTTAAAAATAAGACTGATTAACTCGCTCATCATGCCACATTTAGACTACTGCAGCGCTGCATTTACAGATATGACAGACCAATTCAACACCCAGTTAAGCAGGGCATTAAATGCTTGCATTAGATTTGCCTTCAACGCAAGAAGAGATGAACATATAACGCCCTACTATCAGGAGCTCCGTTGGCTCAAGATAGATGCTAGAAGGAAGTACATAGTGGGATGCTTGCTGTTCGGCATTATCTGCACTGGGCAGCCGAGTCTACTGTACAACGGTTTCACTTTTAAATCGGCTACTACATCGAGAGTCACAAGGGCCCCAGACGGACTACTTTCCCAGCCTCTATGCAGAACAGAGGCCTGGGCGCGCTCCTTCAACTCTAGTGCCTCTAGGCTATCGAACAGTCTAACGCCAAACATACGAGATGAGAAATCGAGAAATGGCTTCAAAGAAAAGTTATACGAACTATACCTGCTAAGGACCACTGAGATCATCGTCTAGAGGCTTGCTAATCATGTACAGCTCCCACAAACGATCATTAAACACATGCCTACACAGACAAACACAGCTACACATTCCAAATCGTACACAAAAATTACATGGACATACAACTATCAAAACTCACACATGATTACTGTAAATTATGCTTTTAAAAACTACTATTATTACAATTATAATTTAATATCATATCATTTAATTTGATATTGTTTAATATTTAATATCACTTTGTTAGAAAATGTCTCTAGTAACTCCCGAAATTATATCGATTATGAAAATAATCGCCTGCAGTACATCTATTGCATTTCGAATGTAGTAATCGAATCTAAATTTATCCTGTTTCCACGAAGGCCGTGCAGCGGCTCGGCGTCTTATACGTGTTTACATTTTTTGTCTCACCGCGCGCCGCGCCGAGCCACGCAACGTCAATATCAGCTGACGGGTAGATTTTCGGTAAAGCCGATACAGTTCGATAACGACCTCTCGAACAAACGCGTCTTTGTCAATTTCGCATTCGAATTTCTCTGTCGCGAGTTACGTTGTATCTCTTATTTTCCATTGTGATTTGTTACAATAAAACGTTAAAAACTTGAACAAGTGTCGCATCACGTTTAACACGTGCATTCGCGCAACTCACATTAACATAATTTTGGTCCTTCGAGCCGGATTCTTGTGTCGGATATTTCACGCACTCACTGACAGTTCGCAATATTCAGCATTATTCTCGTTCTCGTCTTGCCTTCGCAGACGTTCTCTCGTTCCTCGCGGCCAGTGCTATTTCTCTCGCTCTTTCGCGCTATCAGTATCATAGTGACGTGCTGATAACTGCACTCTCATAACTGCATTCGCAGCTCTAAATGGCAACGCTCAGTGACCGTTAAAAATTCAAGTTGTGTCAAAGGCAACGCTCGTGACCTTTCTATAAGATTCGTCAAGATGACAACAGTCGGATCAATAATAGAAAAGCAAAACTATCTGTTCAGTGTCATTGCTCGCGCTTTCGAAAACACCAAGAAGCTCGGAGCTGACAAAATCAACCGCTTCACCCCGACTTCACACTCTCGAGACTAACTGAAAAAAGTTCCACGGCCACCACGACAAACTCATCGGCGGTATCACAGACGAAACACGTAAGCATCCTTATTTTGCGGATGACTTATATTCAGCATGCGAGGAAGCGTATTATGACGCAAGTCCAGTCTGATGCACATACGTGAGCCATTTCTCGAGCACACCGAAGAGGCGAACGAATCTATAAATACTAAGAATGCGAAATCGGGCTCGTGTCGCGCGCTTCCAAAGATTAGTCTGCCGAAATTCTCCTGTGATTATCACGACTGGCCTTCGTTTCGCGACCTCTTCCACTCAATGGTCGGATCCAATCGAGATATTCCGTGCGTCGAAAAACTGCACTACTTGAAGTCTCAGACTACAGGAGAAGCAGCTCGATATCTCGCGAACATCCCGGTGACAGCCGAAAATTTCTCATGCGCGTGGCAAGCGCTCACATCTCGAGACGAAAATCGGCGCATCCTGGTCTCAACGTATCTAGATCGAATCTTCGAGTTGAAGGTGCTGACTCAGAAATCGAGCTCCGATCTCAAGACTCTTCTGTCAACCGTCAAGGAATCGCTTGGCGCCTTGCAGTCCCTCGGTGCGCCTACCGAATATTGGGACATCCTGATGGTTTACATCGTGACACGGCGCCTTGACACGCACACCCTGGAAGCATGGGAGATCGAACAAAGAAATTCGAACGACCTTGCAACGTTCGATCAACTCGAATTATTCCTGGAAGGCCGTATTCGAGCTCTAGAAACGGTGCAATCTCGCGTCTCGAAACCAGCTGCGACTGCTTCGAAATCAAATGCGAAGACCAAATCTGCCGCACGGTCTCATGCCGCCGTAACAAGTGCATCAAAATGCTCTTTCTGCAGCTCCACTCACTACATCGCGTCGTGCTCGGACTTCGCAGCGAAGCCGTTGAACGAGAGACAGGACTTCGTCACCCGCAAGAGCCTGTGTTTCAACTGTCTCGGATCGCATCGTCTCAGTGAGTGTCGCACATCAAAAAGATGTCGTCACTGCAAGGGTCATCATCATACGCTGCTTCATCGCGAGATCGCTTCTTCACCAACCTCATTCGCTTCACCGAACGCTAACGCGGCTCCTTGCGCTTCATCATCATCGGACACGTCATCCAGTACGGCTGCACATTCTCATCACGCAGCTGTCCAATTCGAGCGTCCGCAAGTTCTTCTTGCTACGGCTTGCATGACGCTAGTCACTGAACATGGGGAAAACATCAAACTTCGAGCTCTGCTGGACCAAGGCTCCGAGGTCTCGCTGATCCAGGAATCGTTGGTCCACCTACTTCGACTACCTCGCAGTCGTGCTTCGGTGCCGATCGCAACCATCGGTGCTCAACGGATCGGCTCAACTCGCGGAGTTGTCTCTCTCCGTCTTCGATCGCTCATCGATCCCTCCATCGAAGTTTACGTCTCCGCCTTCGTCATGCCTCGGATCACCGGTCGCATTCCGGAGACGAAGGTGACAACAATCTCGTGGAGCCATCTGGCTAACCTGCCGTTGGCCGATCCAGACTTTGCGGTACCCAGTGCCATCGACATCTTAATAGGCGCTGATGTCTATGGGTCGTTGCTGCGTCGAAACCTTCTTCAAGGACCATCTAACGCTCCCGTTGCGCAGGACACCTGTTTCGGCTGGATCATCTCCGGACCTGTTGGCTCTTCAGCATCTTGCTCTTGTCCAACGTCGTTCTCCATTCGACCTACAGGAGATGTCGACCTGCACGAAGAGTTGCAAAGATTCTGGCTTCAGGAAGAAATCACGTCTTCATCATCCAAGTATCTCACTTCGGACGAGCTTGAGTGCGAGAACCATTTTCTCGAAACTCACTCTAGAGACAGTTTCGGCAGATACATAGTTCGTTTGCCGTTTCGATCGAATCATCAGCCGCTTGGAGAATCCCGATCATCAGCTTTTCGTCTTCTTACCACGACTCAGACTCGGATTCAACGCAACGTGTCCTTCGGCAAACTGTACATCGACTTCATGACGGAGTACGAGACCTTGGGGCACATGCGACAAGCATCATCACCCACGACGAGCACTCCAGTCTATCTTCCGCATCATGGAGTTCTTCGGGAGTCCAGTTCAACCACAAAGCTGAGAGTCGTCTTCAACGGCTCATCTCGCACTGCTTCCGGCGTCTCTCTCAATGACTGCCTTCATGCGGGACCGAAGCTGCAACAGGATCTTGATGCCGTCCTTCTCCGGTGGCGCATTCACGCCTTCGCATTCGCCGCGGACATCACCAAGATGTATCGGCAGATATCTGTGCACCAGGACGATCGAGACTTCCAACGAATTCTCTGGCGCGAATCCGGAACGCCACAAGAGTTCCAACTCACCACGGTGACATACGGCCTCACCTGCGCACCGTATCTTGCGCTTCGAGTCATACAGCAACTCGCCTCCGACGAAAAACCGCGTTTTCCGCAGGCGTCTGCGATCTTGTTGAAGGAGATGTACGTCGACGACGTCCTCTCAGGCGCTGACACTCCGCTCGAAGCTCAAAGGAAGGCTATGCAGTTAGTGAGACTCCTCAAGGCGGGCGGCTTCCAGCTACAGAAGTGGGCCTCTAACAATGACGCCATTCTCGCGAACATCGAGACGTCGACCGCAAACCCAACGAACAGGGAACTACCAACGAAAGCACGTACTCTCGGTCTTACGTGGCATCCAGCTGCTGACGTCTTCACCTTCCATGTGAGTCATATAACACTCCCGAGGACGCTTACGAAAAGATTAACGTTGTCTCGCATCGCTCAAATCTTCGATCCTCTCGGATGGCTCGCTCCTGTCACCATCGTCGGAAAGATCTTCATCCAACGACTTTGGAAATCGCAGATCGGATGAGACGATCCACTACCTCCACCGCTCGCCAACGAATGGGTCAGCTTCGACGAAAGCCTGACGGCCGTATCTGAAATATCAATCCCGCGCTGGCTCCACACCTCTTCATCCGTTCAAGGCTTGGAATTTCACGGATTCTCCGACGCGTCCCAGGACGCACTCGGAGCGGTACTCTACATCCGGACCTTCCATGAGTACGCCGACGCCAAGGTCATGCTTCTCGCAGCCAAAAGCAAGGTCGCTCCAGTTAAACGACAAACAATCCCTCGCTTGGAGCTCTCGGCGGCTGTTTTATTATCACGTCTTCTAGTTCGAGTTCGAAAAATTCTCGAACTCGAACATGTTCCTGCTCACCTCTGGACCGATTCGACCATCAGCCTCGCGTGGATTCAATGACATCCATCCCAGTGGAAAGAATTCGTCTGTAATCGGGTAGCTGCTATTCAGGAGATAACTCCCGATGCACGATGGCATCATGTCGCAGGAGTGGACAATCCGGCCGACTGTCTGTCTCGAGGTCTGACTCCTCACCTACTGCAACGCCATAATCTCTGGTGGCATGGTCCTTCGTGGCTGCAAGGTCCCTCCGTTGGGTGGCCTTCACGAGTGCCTCCTCTCGACCAATCAGCCGACCTCGAAGAGCGTCCTCAGAAGCTTGTGCACGTTGCGACTGTAAGTACACCGCCTGCCAGCTGGGATCTTATAAATCGCTTTTCACAGCTCTAAAAACTTCTTCGTACGACGGCGTGGAGGCGATCATGCGCGCCGCCGCTCGCTTCCGAGGCCTCGACAGTCCAGCCTCAACAACTCTGACGCCTGACGAGATCCTCACCGCTCGCGCCTTCTGGATCAAGGAGACGCAGAGGACATACCTCGGCAGAGAGCTGGACATCTGCGCCCAGAGAACCGCTCTACCTCGATCACATCCTCTCCTCAAGCTCGCGCCCTTCGTGGATCATGAGGGCATTCTTCGCGTCGGAGGACGTCTAAAAACTCACTTCTCGATAACGAGATCAAACATCCTGCTATTCTGCCTCGTGACTCGCCTTTCTCACGTCTGGTCATTGCAGATCTGCATCAACAGACTCTTCATGGCGGAGTTCAAGTCGTGCTAGCTATCCTGCGGCAGCAGTTCTGGATCCTCGGCGGTCGCGCTCCTGTCAGCGCTTTCATTCGAAGATGCGTCCGATGCGCTCGACACCGCGCCACCACCGCCAGCGAAATGATGGGTTCGCTACCTGCGCAGCGCGTGACTCCAACACGCCCCTTCTTGAACGCCGGCGTGGACTATGCCGGTCCGTTCACCCTTCGCACCTGGCGTGGACGAGCAGCCCGTTCCTACAAGGGCTACCTCATCGTGTTTGTGTGCTTCGCCACCTCAGCTGTCCACCTTGAGATGGCCACAGATTATTCTACGCAGGGATTCCTCGCCGCGTACCGTCGATTCATCAGTCGACGCGGACGATGCAGCAATCTCACGAGCGATTGCGGCACGAATCTCGTGGGCGCCGACGCGGAACTCCGCCGCATGTTTACTTCCGCGTCCGAAGAAGTCACCCGCCTCGCTCATCTCCTCGCCGCCGACGGTACCACTTGGCGATTCAATCCGCCTTCGGCTCCACTTTTCGGGGGGAAATGGGAGGCCGCGGTAAAATCCGTCATTCCACCTTCGACGCGTTCTCGGAGACTCGGTACTCATGTACGAGGAGTTCACTACCCTCACACAGATCGAAGCCGTTCTAAACTCCCGACCGCTCTGCGCGCTCTCCGACGATCCCGCAGACGTCACCGCGCTGACACCCGCGCACTTTCTCGTCGGCGAATCGCTAATCACCGTCCCGGAATCATCCTTAAACGAAATTCCGATCTCACGACTCTCCCGGTGGCAACTTCTGCGCCACATGCTAGAACGCTTCTGGCATCGGTGGTCGACTGAATATCTTCAGCGGTTTCAGATCAGAAACAAATGGCAAAAAGCATCGAATACAATAACTATCGGTTCGCTCGCCTTGATTCTCGACGAACGGTATCCACCGTCTAAGTGGCCATTAGCGCGAGTGACTGCCGTACATCCTGGTTCTGACGGACGAATTCGCGTCGTTACCGTACACACTGCCACTTCGGAATTTAAAAGGCCGATTGTGAAATTGTGTCCGCTTCCGATCGAATCATAAAATCTGTACATTTACTACCGTTATTAGTCACTTTTTAAAAGCATTCGCATTCATGTCGCGCTTTCGCCTTTCTATTAAGTCAATGTATTTTATATCTCGTCGTTTTGTATTAATTCTCATCGGTACATTGTCTTCACTTCGTCTCGTGCACGTCGTTCTCTGTATATTCATTTAAATTTCTCTGTTCGATTTCAGCGGCGTCCGTCACGCCCCTGAGGCGGGCGGTAATGTTAGAAAATGTCTCTAGTAACTCCCGAAATTATATCGATTATGAAAATAATCGCCTGCAGTACATCTATTGCATTTCGAATGTAGTAATCGAATCTAAATTTATCCTGTTTCCACGAAGGCCGTGCAGCGGCTCGGCGTCTTATACGTGTTTACATTTTTTGTCCCTCGCGCGTCTCACCGCGCGCCGCGCCGAGCCACGCAACGTCAATATCAGCTGACGGGTAGATTTTCGGTAAAGCCGATACAGTTCGATAACGACCTCTCGAACAAACGCGTCTTTGTCAATTTCGCATTCGAATTTCTCTGTCGCGAGTTACGTTGTATCTCTTATTTTCCATTGTGATTTGTTACAATAAAACGTTAAAAACTTGAACAAGTGTCGCATCAATTTAACACGTGCATTCGCGCAACTCACATTAACACACTTACTATCATTGTATATACTATACTGTTATCTTTTAAAGTTTTAAATAATGTTATATTATGTTACATCAGTATATACAAATGAGAGCACTATAAGATATTGAGAACAAATCAAATTATTAATCTGTATTGTATCCAAATTTCAGTGCGCTTGAGGGGTCTTTGCCCCAGAGCGCTTCCAATAAATATACGCTTTCTTTCTCTCTCAGTACTCTGCGTTGATACCACTCT
>NW_028141159.1:27250119-27272990 GCF_030444845.1 Prenolepis imparis
AAGGCACTTCATTTTTCTTATGAGAATTTGATGGTCGACTCTGTCGAACGCCTTCGAGAAATCGAAAAAGACAGATATAGTGACTATTCTCTGATCAGCTGCTTGCCTAATGTCATCCAGTACCCTAAGAAGGCAGGTCTGAGTTGAGTGACCACGACGATATGCGAATTGGCACGGGTCAAGGTGGGAAAGATCCTCAAGAAAGTCTCTAATTTGGTCACAAACAACACGCTCCATTGCCTTGGACAGGACCAGGAGAATAGATATCGGCCGATAGTGCTTAGCTATTGTAGGATTTTTTATTTTAGATATAGGACAAACAATTGCGGACTTCCATACTAGAGGAACGATGCCCGCATTCAAGGAGAAGTTGAAAAGGTGCTCCAGGATTGGCATAATTAAGTGAGCCGTGAGCTTGAGAAATCTTGAAGAGATGCCGTCAATGCCGACAGCATTTGATGTTGCTCTGGAAATCGCCTTCATGATAGTCAGAGGTTTGACGTGTTTCCAATAAAAGTATCATCGAAAGTACGAGGGAGCAGGTTGACCACGGTGAAATTGCTGTCTTCCGTTTCTGGCAAGGCAACGCTCACAAAGAATTCATTGAGCTCATCAATCGAAAGAGAGAGGCCCATCATAGAAGAAGTCGCCTTGGTGAGTCCCAGGTGCCTCAATCCACTCCAAACCTCGCTAGCCCTATTCATGTTGTTGAAGAATTCGAGGTAGTATGAGATTTTAGCAGCGCGCACCTTGATCTGCGTCCTGTTTCGCAGCACTTTATATTTGTCGTAATCCTGCACATTTTTCTTTTTGCGCCAAGCTCTTCTGGCTAAGTTCCTCAGTCTAATCAATTGTCGGATTTCGTCTGTCAATCAGGGAGCTGGCGGATTCCTGAAACGTCGCCTTTTCAACGGCGCGTGAGAGTTTATTAAATTAGACAATTTAGTATTAAAGATTTGGACCTTTTCATCAATGCAGTTGGTAGCTAACAAGCTTGTCCAGTCCAACCCCCGAACCTCCAGTAGGAATGCGGCCTCATCAAAACCTCGCCAGTCTCTGCAGACGACGCGTCTGCTCAGCCTTCGCTCCACCATTATGTCGTATGTGATGTATATAAGATCGTGTGCAGAAAGGAAGGAAGCTTCATGTTGACCAAAGTCAATGAGCTTATCATGATCGTCCAAGATACACAGGTCAAACAGTGTGCTCGATGTTTTGAGATGATGCGTAGCGTTGAAAGGAACAAGATAGAGGCCGGACGCAGTGATGAAAGTACTCATTTGTTGACTTTCAAATGTCTTTTGGCACATGTCCGTATTAAAGTCCCCAGAGAGAGAGAGAGAGAGAGAGAGAGAGAGAGAGAGAGAGAGAGAGAGAGAGAGAGAGAGAGAGAGAGAGGAGAGAGAGAGAGAGTGAGTGAGTGAATATACGACGAAGAGAAACAGATACGTGCGCCTGTGGTGTGTACATACATGTATATTACACGCACACGCATGAAAGAGACAAAGATAGAACGATTATGTCTGTCTTTGTCAGCTCGACACGTTGCAACTCCATCTATCGCGACATCGCGCAACTAATCTACTGCTCTGTTTTATTCCGCAGCCTCGATTTACACATACACATATGCGTGAAAATGTTTTTAATATATAACTTTTTTATTAGACTTCCAATCTGACTTTTTATTGTTTACTAATATTTCTTCATGTTAACCCTATCGCGTATACTATATTTTATGCACAAATAAACTGCAGAACTATTTTTATTAAATAAGTATTGTTACGAGCTGACATGAAAGAAGCCGATAACAAAACTGTAATTTTTGATTTTTATATGATTTATATATGGAATTATAGCTAACGCGGTCCGTTTTTATAAGTACTTTAATCGTGGAAAAGGATTTATTGATCTGTATAGTCAATAAAAAGATATCCCAAAATAATCTCTATATTCGCATTCGGTCGGTAAAAACATACCTCCGGCATCCCCTTAAGGTAATTATAAAAAATTCTTTTATTATTTTTTCAAAATAATTTGATCTTGTACAAATTACAATAAAATACAAATTTTATTAAAGTAACAAAGACAGATTCTGATAGATAGACTAAAATAATTATCATACACCAAGTGTAAATGTTGAATAGTATTTATCTTTTGTCAAATATATGTTTGTCAAAAATATGAATAATAATTTAAGAATTGCCTAAAATAATTATTGTTACTCAAAACATGTTTTAATAGAGAATGAAAGAGAGAAAGAAAGAGAAAATTAGTAATCTTTTTATAATAAATAATATTCATAATATGGATTTTGTAATAAAAAAATTCAGTATTTCAGATATCTTGTCACTGGAGATCTTCCTTTGTCTATCGCTCTAGCATTTCGAATTGGCGAATCAACAGTGCGTATGCTAATTAAAGAAGTATGTCAGGTTTTAATAAATGTATTACAACCAATATATCTATCACAACCAAGTGAAGAAGAATGGAAGTCTTATGCTGAAGGTTTTTGAAAAAGATGGAATGTGCCAAATTGTGTGGGGGCAGTAGACGGAAAACACATTACCTTACAATGTCCCCCTAATTCAGGAAGTCTTTTTTTTAATTATAAAAAATATTATAGTATCGTTTTGATGGCAGTGACGAATCATGTATACAGATTCACGTTAGTTGATGTTGGTGCATACGGTGGTAACAGCGATGGCGGGATTTTTAATGATTCATTAATTGGAGAAAATCTGAAAAACGAAAATTTAAATCTACCAAAAGAGACTTTTGAATTACCTGGAAGTCAGGCCCGTACACCAACTTTTTTATTGGCAGACGATGCATTTTCATTAAATACGAGAATTATGAAGCCATATACTGGAAGAAATTTAGGTGAAAAACAAAAAATATGCAATTACAGATTTTCTCGAGCTAGGCGAACATTCGAAAGCGCCTTTGGAATATTTTCCAATAGATGGAGAATATTTCGACAATCCATTTGCATGCTGCCAAAAACAGCTGATACAATAACAACAGCATCGCTCTGCTTACATAATTTTGTAATGTTTGAAGAAGAACGATGTAAACTAAAGTCATACAGCACAAATGAATTTCTTGAAAACGATGCAAATGAACAGGTAAAAAGAACATTTAAATATATTTTTATTTTGCAGTTAATAATAATATATAACTTAATTTTTAGTGTGTATTTAAAATTTTGATAAATTTGAAAATTTTTAATATCAAAAATTAATATAATAAAATAGTTCAATAAATGCAAATAAATGATATATGTATATTGTAAATTATGTGTAATATTGTTATTAAAACATTAATTACTGCATATTTTTATATAATCTGATTAACCATACTATTTTTTTATAAAGGAAATGCAGTGGTTGTCTTTACCGGAAAACCTATGTTATGATAAAATCGTATCTTCTGCTTCGAAACAAAGAGATACATTGTGTAAATATTTTGTATCGCCAGAAGGAGAAGTTCCATGGCAATACGATTACGTACGAAGAGGTGCATATGGTGAAAACGTTTAATAATGAAAATAATGGTTTATACACATGGTTTTATACACACACATATACACACATAATTTTTAATTATTTATTTAATCTTATTTTTTCTAATAAAGTATTAGTATGAAAAAAGAAAATATAATAAGTGTTCAAAAATTATAATGTTACATTTACAACAGAGCTTTAAAGTTGATGATCTGTATGCAGGAATAAATATTTATGTAAATAAAAAACAATTACAACAAATCGAGTTTTTACAATAATTATATAATTGACAAGATATACATTACAAATGTATACAAATTAAACAATTGAATTAAATAATAAAAACATAGCTAATAAGGAAAGCGCTTCAGAACTATAATGCACATTCAAATTAATAAGTAAATAAAAATAACAAATACATAAAACATCTTAAAGAAAATATATTTCTTTCAAAATAATAAACAATTATATCATAACGTCTTACTTTAAGAAAAACTTAATATATTAAAAACATTTTCTTATTACCTATTATAATCTTATATTATATGTTATATGTAAGTCTTTTAATAATATCACTTAATATCACATAAATAAAAAATCTTAAACAAAAATATTTTTTTAAGCATATTAAAAATAAAATTATAACATTGTATTTAAAAAAACAATGTAATTGAAAACATTATTTTTAACTCTTAAAATCTTACTTATATATAACTATAAGATATAACAGTCTTTTTTATAATATCACATATTATTGTAATAAAAAATAATACTTTACTAACAAAAAATAAAAAATTGAAACAATTTATGAAAAAAATTAAAAATTATTAAAAATATTAAAAATATTACATTTTTTGCAGTGGAGAAAATAAATCATCTATTATCATTTTCTTTCTGATATTTTTCTCAAATTGTGGAAGACTTGTCAAGTGAGCAACAATAAATTTAGCAAATGCTTCGTCTTCATTGTTTTCATGTTTGTCATCTAAAACATTGATGATTTTCTGGCTAACCGATGAAAATATATTTTCTAATTCCTTTATTTCCTCAACTTTACTTTTTTTATATTTAACAGGTTTTGTATGTAATACATCTGATTCTTTATCAATGTTCCGTTTATGTGTTACATGTGCTTGAAGAATATTTTCTAAAATATTTTCTTTATTCTTTTCACCATTAAAATTATTATCTCCTGTTTCTTGACTTGATTTTTTTTTGGTATCAGATACTTCATTTGAACTAGATTTTCGAGTTTCTATTGATAGCTCTAAAGATGTAGAAGATTTTAAAGTTTTATTTGCTTGTATATTATTGAATGTTCTGAAAATATAAGAATATATAAGTGTACATATATTATTAATAAAATACGGATTTTTAAGCAATCATCATTATAAACCTTCGTCTCTTGACATAATTGTTAAGGAAAGATAATTGAGTATAAAATGCGAATGGTTTATGAGTTGAAGCACCACTTCCACTCTTATATTGACTCTCTATGATTCGTTTCTCACGATTATATTGATTCCTTAAAGATGTGCATCTAGTTTGACAGTAATCAGGCGTATAAAAATTACCTATAAAAATGTTGAGATAAATTCATTATTATATATATAATATAATTATATAGCAATAAGCCATATAAGAAATATTAATTAAAAATGATATTTGATATTTACCATAATTTTTATTTTGCATTATTTTAGAAATTTCTTGCCAAGCATTGTCTTTAATTATTTTATTTTTAAAATCATTGTGTCCTTTATTGTACAGAAATGGACGTTCTCTATATAATTCAATTAGAAAAGCATCACCGTCTTTTTCTTCTATTGAAATATTATTTTCATTTTCATTTGACACTTCATTGTCTGTACAATATGCATTAGATTCATAATATTGATGATCTTCCATTTTAATTGACTAAAAAAATTAATAAAAGGATATAGACAACATGTGTATTAGATAATATATATAGATTTAGTTAAATGTTATACAACTTTAATAATTAGCAAGATTTTTAAACATATATAATACTATATAAAATCAAATAATATTTGATTTGATAGAACATTTTATTTATAAGTACATTAAATGAATTTCTTTGAACAAAAAAGTTAGGTTAGGTTATATTCACTTTTATTGAATTATATTTCAAAGTATTAAATATTATTATTACATATTTCTGAGTTAAAAATGTATTATGTCATAACTATTTATAAAATACTCATTTATTATTATTAATTGTATAATAGAATTATTTGCGTTTATACATACATATTATTCCTTCTTACAACGTGAAGCGAATACGTAAAGACTAAAGACGTAACACAGTTATTGTGCGTTACCTAAGACAAAGACTTAAGGCATAAAACATTGTCTTAAGGTTATAAGTCAGCCATTCTGCTCAGGCCCTTAATCTATGGGAAACAACAAGGATGAAATAATTTCGCGACCGTTGCAATCATTAAGGCTCATTCAGACAGGACGCGTCAAGCGTCAAGCAGCGAGCAGCAACCAATAAGCGAGGCAATATTTTTTACGCCATTGCTAATGTTAGAATAATGTGGACAGCATTTTGATATTAGAACAGTTTATTAACTCAGGATATAGAAGAAGAATATTTTAGTATATTGTACACTTTGCTCTACCATCTTAGCTCGACAAAGCTCTCAGTTCTAGTGAGGAATCTTTCTCTGTTTAACATGGACGCTTATGTATATTAGCTTAATGTGAATGAATATTTATTCCGCTGCCCCTCAGGGATTGCGGGGCGTTTCAGGGGACCGCCAAACCCCTCACATCCACCCATCTATCTTCTACCTTTCTTTATACAAATCTCTTTCCTCAATATACATCATACATCCACACTCCTCTTCTTCTCTCTTCTCCTCTCCAGTCATCCTTCCTTCCTTCCTTCCTGTCTCCCGGGCCTCTGTTTCTTCCTCCTTCTCCTCTCTCCCTCACCCTTTTTACATAATTTTCTCAATCCCCTAACCTGGCCAATTAGAGACCTCACAATAATCTAACCTGATCTCCCACACCCTTTTCCCCTCTTCCTCTACTCCACTTCCTCTTTATCCTCCCTCCGTTCCTCTCTCCCTCACTCTTTTACACAATTTTTTTCAGTCCCCTAACCTGGCCAATTGGAGACCTCACAATAATCTAACCTGACCTCCCACACCCTTTTCCCTCTCCCCTCTTCCTCCTCTCCCCTCCCTCTTTATCCTCCTCACCCCTCCTGCCCTACCCTAACTCCTACCTCCCCCACCTCTCACCCCCCCACCTAATCACCTCCCTATCTTTATCTTTTGACCCACTCTCCCCCCTCGTTATCCCACCCCCATTCCTCCCCGTCTATTTCTATCTTCCTATTCCATACCCTTACCGCCTTCCCTTCCTTTCTTCCTCTCTCGCCCATTCTAACAATTTCCACCTTACTCTCCTCTCCTCCATCGTCAAATCCTCGTCTATGCCGACTCCCCACCTTCTCCTAAAATCCCACCTTCTCTCTAACAACTTTTCCCTATCCTTCTCTTCTTCTAATTCCACTATCAACACTTTCTTCCCCCTTTCCCCCGTTCTCTCTCTAACTTCCCTCACCTTCACCTCCTTTCCTACTGCCCATGCCATTAACCATTCCATCATCATTCTTCTTTCTTCCTCATCTTCCCCCTCTATCCCTCTTCAAATTATATTCTTTTCCCTACTTCTTCTCCTCTCTATTTCCTCTTTCCTCTCTCTCTCCTCTCTTTCCCTTCCCCCTCCCTCTACTCTCTTCCTTCTTTTAAACGCTATCCCTTCCCACTTCCTCCCTATCCTATCCTCCTTTCCACCCACTTCCCTCCCCCTTTCCCTTCCTTTTTCTTTCCATCCTCCCTCCTTAACTCTTTCCCCCCCTTATCCTTTCCCCTAACTTCGTCCTCTTCCATCAACTTCCACCACCAGTCCCTCCTAGTTCCCTCCGTATTATCCCCCGCCCCTCTCTCTACGCTTACTTCTCTCCTTTTCTCCCTCCCGCCTCTTTCCTTCTCCCTACTATCCCTTTCTGTTTTACTCCTCTCATTCCCCCCTTCACTCCCTTTCATCAATTTCCCTTCCCCTTTCACCTTCCTCCCTCTCACCACCTCCCTCTCACCACCTCCCTCTCACCCTCGTCCGATGTCCTCTCTCCTCCTTCCTCCTCGACCTCCTTGACCTCGTCTCTCTTCCCTTCTCTCTTCTTCCCGCCCGCGCTTACTTTCTTCTCTCTTCTTCCGCTCTCCTCCTTCCCCGGCATATCTCCTCCTCTCTGCCCTTTACTCACACATCCTTCTCCTTCCGCCACCTCTTCCCTCCGCTGCACTGCTTCATTTCTGCCATCTTCCATCCGCTCTCCTCCGAATCTTCTCCCGTCCTCTCCTGCAGTTCCTTTTCTTTCTTCCATTCTATCCTCACCTTCCTCCTCTTTCCTCCGCTCTCCTTTTACCACATCGCTCCACCTCCTGTCCTCTCCTCTCTCCAACTCTTTCTCTCTGCACTCCTTCCACCCTTTTCTCCTTTCCTCCTCCCTACTCTCCTCCCCTTGCATGCTCATCCTCCATAACCTCTCACTCGCCTCCATTCTCTCTAACCTTTTCTCCACTCCTCTTCTCCTTTCCTCCTCCACATTCTCCCTCTCCGTGTTCCTCTCCATCAACTTCAACATCCTCTCCATCTCCTTTATCTCTCTCACACCGTCCTTTATCCATTACATCATTCCGTTTCCACTCTATTCGCTCAAACTACGTATTAGCACTGCCACCGCTCTGTACCACCTTCTCTCTTCCTCTTTCCTTTCTCTACTTCTACCCTGCTTCTATACCGCTGCTATACTGTTACTACGCACACGTGCCACTGTTCTAACCACCTGTTTCCGTTCTCCCTGCCGCTATCCTGGCGCCCTCGGTCTCGCACGTGCCTCTCCTTTCCGCATCCAGCGCCCTCTCTGACGACGCCTCTTCTCCATACTGCTCTCTTCCTTATCCTCCTTTTACCGACGCTTCTCCTTTTCCGCCACGTCATCCTTCCTCATCCCGTGCCTATCTTTCCTTCGTTTCCACACTCCAATTTTCCTTCCGCCAGTGCACCTCCGCCTTATCATCCCTTTCTTTCCCTTCGCGGCCACTCACTCCATTGCTCCCACGCCCTCTCCTCCACACCCATTTTCCTCCTCAGCCTCTCTATAACTCCACCACATCTCTCCTACACTCGGACCGACGCTTGTCACTACTCGAACGGCCATTTTCCACATCTCCTATTAGCTTAATGTGATTGCCGTTAGATGGTAGCATGTGCACCAGAAAATACAAATTTATCATATACTCAACACACCTTAAATTTGCATTTTCTTTACATCAGTCTTAACAGTTTTCTATTTTTCGTAAACTTATCTTTACATAAGCTTTTTGTAAATATATCTGCAATATTATTTTCGGACTCTACTTTTACTAAATCTATAATACCCTTTTCGTAGTTTTTGTTTACATAATGATATTGTATCTTAATGTGCTTTGAGTTTTTGGTAAAATTTCCGTACTTTGCTATAGTTAACGCTCCTGAATTATCCTCGAAGATTTTAACAGGTTCTTTGGTATCAGCATTGAATGTTTCTCTTAGCATATCGTGTATAAAGATAACATCAGTAACTGCTTCTGATAAAGCTACATATTCGGCGAATGTCGAAGATTTTGTTACAGCTTTTTGTTTGTGTGATTTCCAATAGATTACATTATTATATATTCTTATAACATACCCTGACGTAGATTTCCTATCATTACAATCGCCTGCCCAGTCTGTATCAATTATACAATCCATGATATCATTTTTAGCGTTCTTTGTATATGTCAACTTTAAGTCTATGGTTAGATACAAATATTTAAGAATTCTGAGTGCATATTTAAAATGGGTTTCATTATAACAATTTTGATATCTACTTAAATAGTTTACGCTATAGGCGATATCAGGTCTCGTTCCTGTACTAATATACAAAAGTTCGCCTATCAAGTTTCTGTATTTTATTCTCGCATCTATTTCATTTGCTGGTTCTAATCTTAGATTTATTTCCATGGGTGTTTTATAAAGTTTCGCATTTTCTAAATTATACTTCTTTGCTAGTGATTTAATATAATTTTCTTGGCTTAGAGTCATAACATTTTTGTTGGTGTCATAATCGATATTTATCCCTATATAGTTCTTAACCTTTCCCATATCTTTCATATTAAAACGATTTGACAATTTTAGCTTAACATTATTTATCTCTCTTTGGTTTTTGCAGCATATTAGCATGTCATCGACAAATAGTAATATATATATTGGTTCGTTGTCATTACTATTTACATATAAACAATAGTCATAGTTGCTTCGCTTGAATCCTAACTCATTTATAAAATTATTAAAACATTCGTACCACAATCTGGGACTTTCCCTTAAACCGTATAACGATTTCAACAATTTATAGACTTTATTAGTTCCTTTTTCAAATCCTTTCGGTTGATTTACATAGACCTCTGAAATTATTTTTCCATTCAGAAATGCTGTTCCTACATCCATTTGGTCGATCAGTAGATTATGTTGACAACAATAAGAAAGTAATAATTTTAATGTCTGCATTTTTACTACAGGAGAATAAACATTATCTTGCTGTTCCTTTTGTTGATAACCCCTAACAACTAATCTAGCCTTGTACACATTTTCATCTTTTTTTTTATAGATCCATTTTACATCGATTACTTCTTTATCTTTTGGTCTATCAATTAGTTTCCAGGTTTTATTCTTTTCTAGACTACTTATTTCAGAATTCATTGCATTTTTCCACTTTTCTGAGTCACAAGACTCTATCACTTCCTCAAATGTACTAGGTATGTTAGAATCGCAATAATTTACGTATACAAAATTATTTTCGTAATCTTCATTGAAGTATTTGTTATTTATATTTTTCTTTCTTATAGAACGCCTAATTTCTGTCTGATCATCTTTAATTTCTTGCCGCGTTTTAATTTTTATAGGAGTTTTACTTTCGTGACTTTCATTTTTATCTTGACATGTTTCTGATACCGCGTTTTCTTCTATATCATTTTCCTTGCTTTGTTCTACATCGCTTTCCTCGTTTTCATCAGATAAACCTATACACTTTACTGTTCCTTCTATTACATCTACGTGTCTGGCATTAATAATCTTGTTATTAACTAAAACTTTATAGCCTGTTTCGGTATAACCTAGCAATATTCCTAACTTTGCTTTATCGTCCCACTTGGACTTTCTTAATTGCTCTGGTATTCTAACAAAGACTCTACTGCCGTAGATTTTCAAATATTTAACATTTGGTTTTTCATCAAAAAATATTTCATATGGTGTCTTTTTCTTAATCGTGTTAGCTAATGTTCTGTTTTTTAAATAAGCCGCTGCTTTTATTACTTCTGGCCAAAACATTCTATTTACTTTTGCTTCTTTTAATAAACACCTAGCCATATCCATAATAGATCTATTGTATCTCTCTGCTACTCCATTAAGTTCATGAACATACGGTGGACAAGGAATCATATGAATCCCCTTCTTCTTAATAAAATCGTAAACACTCGAATTTAGATATTCTTTGCCATTATCGCACTTTAAATTCTTAACTCTTTTGCCCGTTATATTTTCTACTAAATTTACATACTCGACAAAACAGTCATAAGTCTCAGACTTTGCCTTAATACAATAAACTTTGGCTAACTTGCTATATTCATCTATGAAAGTTAGAAAATATTTTTCACCACGATTTCCTACAGTTGGGTGAGGCCCATTTAAGTCCGTATGAATAACTTCTAAAATTTCTTTTGCCCTTTTTCTATTATTTTCGAAAGGTAAGTTTGTCTTTTGCTTTCTATACATATGGCACATTTTATATAATCAGACTCTAGTTCCTTAGGTAAACCAACTAACAATTCGTCCTGACATAGTTTATTTAAGTAGTGAAAATTTACATGACCTAATGCGCGATGCCATTTTTCTTTCAGAGTCATTTTATCCTTTTTAACTAAGTTCGCACTTACTTCTTTTTTTTAGCGTTAAAAACAAAACTTGACATGTGATATAAATTTCCTTCCTTTTTTCCAATTGCTATTAGTTCCTTATATTGATTATATATTTTTGAATTGTTTCCGTATGAAACTATTTTATTCTTTTCTGTAACTTTAGAGTAACTTATTAAATTTTGTTTCATTTCTTTAACATAAAATACATTATATAAAGTTATTTCACTATCTTTGGCATATATTTGGAATGTTGTTTTTATATTACCTATCTTTGTCGCTTTTAATATTCGTCCGCCTCCTAATTTTACATTAATCGGTTTTTTTAATACGACATATTCATCAAAGATGGTATCATCATTTACAATGTGGTCTGTGCAACCACTATCCAAAATCCAATTTATTTTATTTTCGCGATTCACCCTATTCTTGTTGCAATTTGTTTGTGACACATTCACCTCGGTAAAGAATACATTACTATTTGCGCTGTGTTGACCTTGATGATTCTACGACGAACTGGGTGTACCTCTGTTGCTGCTTCTTCCGCGACTATAACCTCCGCGTTGATAGCCTCTGTTGTAGTCTCTCTGATTATAATGATAAATCCCTCGGTTTTGTCCGCGCCCATGACCTCGACCTCGTCCTTGTTGTGTTGATCCTCGCTGGCACTCTATTTGTTTATGGATTTGCCGCATGTGAAACATTTTCCTCTCATGTCTGTCGAGAATGCATTTGAATTTGGCTGATCACTTTGTTCTTTGTTATTTTTCTCTTCCAAAGACTTTAGTTTAATTTTTGACTTTAAATAGTCAACTGTTCTATCTTTTGCCGGTAAGACATTAATTAAATCTCCAACGTAGCTATATGATGGTGGTAGCGCTTTCAACATGTATCGTAATTTCTCTTGCTCAGATATTATTCCTCCAGCCATTTTCAGTTCATTTATAGCCTTTTCGAATTCGTCGAAAAACGATGTAACATCAGTAAAATCTTTCAACTTGACATTTTCTAAACTGTTCCTACATAGAATTTGTAGTGCAGTTGACTCTTTCAAATACATTTCGTCAAATTTTTCCATTATATTGTACGTTGAGTCGAGATCTCCATTATACTCGAGTTGCTTGTTCGTGATAGAGCTGTATATAAAATTTGTTGCCTTCACATCGGCTTGGTTCCATTCTTCTAGATTGTCGGTCTCCGTTCTCTCTCTAGTAGCCGGATTTTTGCATTTTTTAAATTCAAAAAATTTAAGAATTCTCTTCTTCCAGTTTGCATAATCTGCACCATCAAATATAGGAATCATTACATCATCCACTTTTACGTACGACGCCATAATTTTAGTTATCTTTTGCACGTGGCCGGTTTATAGTTTTTAATAATTGTTCTCCAATCACTTAACTAACAGTTCCAAATTTTTACTAACCACGTTCTACTACCATGTTAGAATAATGTGGACAGCATTTTGATATTCATAACAGTTTATTAACTCAGGATATAGAAGAAGAATATTTTAGTATATTGTACACTTTGCTCTACCATCTTAGCTCGACAAAGCTCTCAGTTCTAGTGAGGAATCTTTCTCTGTTTAACATGGACGCTTATGTATATTAGCTTAATGTGATTGCCGTTAGATGGTAGCATGTGCACCAGAAAATACAAATTTATCATATACTCAACAGCTAATATTACCTCGCTTATTGGTTGTTGAATGGTTACTGCTCGCTGCTTGACGCTTGACGCGTCCTGTCTGAATGAGCCTTTAGGTAGAACGTAGCCTTAATGTTCAGTAAAAAACAAAGAGAATATATGACGACACGACCGAAAGTGAAACTGTGAAACGGGTCCCTAAAAGCTAAAAATATTGAATATGGCGAAGTGTGACCGGCCGGCAACAGCACGTGCACATGTGGAAAAAATGTTTACCTATGTTAAATTCGATGATGGTGTGAAAGCTATTATTAACACGGACGATATAGTGGATTTTGACGTTCAAAACGTACAATTTGATAAAAAATATCAAGTGAAGTGGGACGACGGACACTTCTATTATGGCATACTAGGAAAAATGCAACAAAAAATAATTTTAGAAGGTAATATATTATAATAAAAAATAGTGTAATTAATTATTTATTTATGTTGCTATATACATATATATAGCAATATAAATAAATAATTAATAACACTGTTTTTTAGGTTAATATATATATATATATATATGTATATATATATATAAACCTACTTTTATGAAGAAACTCAAACAAAACACACTTCTAAAGAGCAAAATCATATATTTTTAGCATTATTATCCTCTGTATTAGAGCTCATGTGAACGTTTTATTTATACGTTATAAGTTTCAAATGAACGTATTTCTTTAAGATTTGTTGTGTGCTGTCTGAGTGTGTATATATATATATATATATATATATATATATACTCTTTAGAAGTTATATGGTTTTTTTCATAAAAGTAGGTTAATATCTTACTAAAAAGCAAAAAAATTATGTCGTAATAATAATGTTTGTTTTTGTACAAAAGAAACTAGAGAAGCAGTGGATGAAAAAATTAAATCTAGAAGAGTGGAGTTTGCACCCCTTAATCTCTGTATTTCAGCAACTGAAATTGATACTGAATCTGACCTCGATCGTGGAAATGTAAGTCTTTTTTACTAGTAACCATAAAACTTTTAACTTTTTAAACTGTTTTAATAGTTGTTGCTTGAAACTCATTGGAAGCGAGATACTCAGATTTAAGTTATTTAGAGTTAGATGTGACTTTTGCAATTGAATAACAATTATTATCAATGTAATGTCACGCATGTATCAAAATAATGTCACATGATCGATTTAACTATGAAAAACTCACATCTAAGTCTAAAATCAAATCTGAATGTCTCACTTAAAATAAGTTTCAGACAACAATTATTATTACGTCTTAAAGTGTGAATTAATATTGCCTTTCAATCTACTAAGTGAAAGCTATGCTTTTGTCCGCTTGTTTCCAAAATAAGTTATATAATTAAAGAAGTGTGCATAAAAGCTGTGTATAAAATATTTGAATTATATGATAATTAAATTCACATTTATATTTTTGAATAGTTACTAATATTATACAATTTAGTCAATATTTATTTTATGTATATCATAAGCTTTCTTTATTCCTCTCTCTTATATTTATGAATATTCTGCATAAATTCTTAAAAATTTAAATTTACTTTTTAAACCGACAATTAAATTGGCTTTCTTTCAGAGTTTTAAAGAAGAAAGTTTGAAGAATAGAGTTGCTACCAAAATTAAAAAAATAAACATAGAATTGGAAGGAAAAAAAAAATACCAATAATGCCACTACATCTAATATTGTAAATGGAACCAATAATACAAAAAAACGAAATTAAAGGATCTAAAATTAAATATAAACAATGTTTCGGAAAAAAAGGGAAAACAGAAAAAAAATATAAAGAATCAGAAACAGCAGAATGGTATAAATGTAAGTGTATATTTTTCTGGATTTTAATTTATGTTAAAAAAACAAAAAATATGTACATGTTTTTAATCCATTATTGACATTATTTTCAGAAACCGTTAGTTATTGCAAAAAATGTAACTAGCTTAAAACAATCAATATCAAAAATTAAAGAAACTAACAAGCAACGTGAATTTAAGTTAAGCAAAGCAGGAAATTGTACGCAAGATGGTAAAAGCGATAATACCGAGTTTGTTTCCTGTATAGAAGAAGTAGTTGCTCCTAATAAAAAAGTAAATTTTTTTAGTATTAAAATTTAATTTTCTTTTTAGATGCGCGACTTAAAAGTAAAATAATTAACTACAATATATATCGTTTTTAATTATATTTAATTAAATAATTAGTTGGTTTAAATTTATTTATTTTATTTTTATTTCTTAGGAAATGGTATCACCAGCTACGAATACTAAATGTGTACCTCAATTGTGCTCGACAATAAAGTTAATAGATTGTTCTATTGTTGATAATAATATAGCAACATCAATAACCAAGAATCAAAGCTATACAAATAAAAAAGCAAGTGAAACAAAATCTTTGCATAAAACTCATCATGAAAATAATCATATTTCTGCAGGATTCAAACATAAAATTAAAGAAACATTTTGTCAAAAAAGGTAAAAGCATTAAAAGTCTGTTTTGAAATTTAATTTTTACATATTTTATAAATTATATTTTATGTCTCTATTCAATGTTTATAAATTTTATCGCTATAAATTGTGAGCATTATAAAAGTTAAATTTAAAGTCATTAATGAAAAATAATATGAATGAAGTATGTGTAATTTTGCAAAAAGTAAAAATAACAAATCGATATTAAACAACATAATTAAAAAGTAAAATTATTTATTTTATATTGTAAAATAATAATGCTCAGTCGCAACCTAAAACTAATCAAAACGATATCTTGGAAAAAAAGGTAAATCTTAATATTAATTAAAATAATACATAAAAACATATAAAGCAATAAATTTATATTAGGCACTATATTTTTTAGATAGATAAACTGCGAAAAACAAACGAAGATTTGGAAACGAAAAATATGAAGTTAAAAAATCAAATAAAAGATAAAAAAAGGATCATTAATGATTTGATGAGTTTAAATATGGAGCTTCAAAACAAAGTGATTGAGCAGTATCCCAAACTTCATCAGATTAATGAGGAAATTGGGATAAAGGTCTTGAGTAATTTCGATGAGCTCATGCGTAAGTACATTTAGGCAGAGACGTTGAAAATATAGTATACATTTAGATCCATGTTATCAATTTACTTTTTAAGATGCTTTTATCAATAAAAATGAAATGAGAATATGAGTTTAATACGTATATATTTTGTGATTCTATTGTAATAGTATTTAAATATATTTTAAGAGATTCTCATTTATTACACTATAAATTTAATCAAAATGTTTACTTTATTACTATAGAAATTTCAGATTAATTTCGTTTTCTACTCGACAAAAGTAACAAATTTTATAGCATCAGATGATTTCTTTTATATATTGATAAAATTCTAAAGGCCGGTATATTCATAGTCCGTTCTTATTTCAAGACCGTCTTAAGTAATGTCTTAAGACGCAAATACGGCTCTGTGATTGGTTAATCACATCTTAAGATTGTACTTAAGACAGTCTTAAATATAAGAACCGACTATGAATACCGGCCTAAATGTATCAATAAGTTATACATATTTATATTTATATATCTTTACATATTTGTGGTTGTCACAGAATACACTATGTTTATTGCCTGCTTTGACTAGCACAAAAATGTAAAGATGTATATCTTGATACAACATTTAGAATTTTATTATATAAAAGAAGTCATCTGATGTTACGAAAATTGTTGCTTACTTGGCCAAGTAGAGAACGCACTTAATTCGGAATTATATACATATTTATATGTATAAATCTTTAGAATAATAGTTTATTTCTATTTGGCAGACTTAATGTCCGAATATTTTAAGAGACATCCTATGAATCATGAAGATCGAGTTGGAGATCTTCCTGTAGGCTATAGAAACATCGAGCGTAACGAGGTAGATACGCTAATAAATTTTTAATAGACTTTCCTGAATAGTTAATAATTTTTGCTTCTCCTACTAGGTTCATCTTGGTTATGGAGTATACATATGTGCACGTCAATATGATGCAGTATATGTAATTTCAAAAACATTGCCACAGTTTGTTAAAAATTTAGCTGTCGCTGTTTTTGGCATTAAAACTCTTAAAGAAAGTTCAGTAACTGGCGCTAGATCTAATAGAAATAGGAATAAAACACACGAGGCACCTAGGCCAGCACTAGATTCTACTAAATTACAAGCTTTAAGAGGTACTTTCTTGTTAAACACTCTTTAAATAGTTTATTGCATATTATACAATCTTATTATACAAAAACATTTTCTTATTGTAGCTGTTGTTAAACATTATGCAATGTCTGAGAAAAGTCAAGATGAAATAGCAGCAGACTATGAGGCACAACAAATCGGAACTCATATAGCACACAAGATTTACGAACTTAATCATCCACCGAATCGAAATAAAATACAACATAAAAAAGTTGTTCCTGTTGCACAAGTGTGTGAAGTTATGAATAATTCAGAAAAAACTTCTGATATTGACGATCTTGAAAAAAATAGCGTGCCAAATAACGAAAATTCTAACGCGTCTAGTTCTTCTCATTCGGTAACTGAAGTGAATAACAACAATGCTTCAAAAGAACATGGATCATTTGAATCATCATTATCAGATAATAATACGGAAAATGAATGTCATAAAGATGTAACACTTTCTGACAAGAACGAATCATTATTATCAGATAATAATAAGAATGATAAATGTCATAAAGATGTAACACTTTCTGACAAGGACGAAAAAGAAAGTACAGTTAGTTCAATACATGGTACTAGTAACACTAGTATAGATGGTACTGACAATGAGTCAGATTAAAAACTTCTCACGAGTTTACGCTATGTTAACGAGCAACAGAGTGTTCGGCATTCGGCAAAAATATCCTTGTTCGACGTTTATATGTACAACTTTTTTCTTAATCTCTTGAAAAGTGAACAAATGTAAGGTATGAGATTTAGATATTTTTTCCAAAATTGAATCTATTATCACGTTCTCGATACTTAGATACTTTACATTATATTTATATCCTAAAATATAAGGTCTAGTATTATAGAAAACAATTTTAAATATTTCAATTATGTCACCAAGAAGATTTTCAAAAAATCTGTCATCGGTTTTTTTTTCTCGCTTATAACTAGTAGCAGTGTATAAGACATTCTTATAAATCGCTTTATTAAACGCTTTTACGTCCTCTAATCTAATATCACCAATAGCATTATTTAAAACTTATAATATTTTGATCTGTATTATTATCGTTCGCTAAAAGAGTCACACCTGAATTGGTTTCCAAACCAGTTCCTTCTAAGAAAGAATGATTACGCAAGATAGTTTTGCAAAAGCGTAAAGAATTATTGTCAGCCGTATTTAATAACTCGGTTTCTAACATCGTTTTTTGCACTAAACGTTTAGAAAGCTGTGTTAAAGCTCCTTTCGGACCTGTCAATTTCTGCTTTAATACAAAAATTCCATTTTCATAAGGGAAAGCTGAAGTCAATGGAAGTGGACCACTTTTATATACGTGATTAACAACATGAAGTAATGCATGAGTATTAAAATTCATACTACTTTTTCCATACAATTCTTCACATTGTGCAGTAAAATAAATTAAATCTACTTTACATTTTCTTAAATCTTCCATTGTTACAGTTTCAAATAAAAGTTTATGTGTACAACGAACTAAAAGTCCAAAAGAGCTTAAATAATTTGTGTTTAATATTCCCAAGAGACATGGAATACTCAGATACAATATCCAAGACCTCCATTTACTAGCTTTCCATTTTTCACTATTAAAGGGTCTCGGTGATCTATGAATTTCACTTGGCATTTTAATATTTAACAATCGTTTTTCAATATTTTTTTTTTCAGTTTTGGATAGATTATATCCCTCTGTATCGGTATTTGGTTTACAGAATCGCTTCCAATTTAACGGTTATTTTGGCTGTAGTTGGTGCTATCATTATGGGGAATATGTTAAAGGTGCCATGCGATATCCTTTTATGGATAACGATCCGCCTTTAAGAGATCATGAATTATATATTAAAGACATGAAGTACGCTGAAAAAATGAATAGACCGTCTAAAGGTGTTAAAAATTTTGCAGAAATTACGAATTTAGAAAATTTTGATTGTGTTTGGGGATTTCCGTACGATTACATGCATGCGGTCTCTTGCTTGGTGTTGTTTGTACTTTGTGGACGAAATTTTGGGCAAATACCGGTACAGAGGGATATAATCTATCCAAAACTGAAAAAAAATATTGAAAAACGATTGTTAAATATTAAAATGCCAAGATGTAAATAATACAGATTATAGGTCGAGGAACAGAGTCTATTGATGATCAAAGTGGTTGCAATATAAAATTATATTTTTTATTTTCTAGATTTATCACTATACCACTATCAGTCTCAATTTTTTTTTGTGCTGTTGCTGTGATCGAAATCTTCTTTTTGGTGTCTTCATTGTCATTATGTTCATAACAATTCGAGCTATCACCATTTTCTTGAAATACAAGGATTTGTTTGCCTATTTCATAAGTAGTATATGATATATTAGTTCTGTTTATATGAGATGTTTCTATATAATTTGTTTTAAAACTCGAAAATGTATATTTATATATACATGTATAAATGTAATATATATAATATGTATGTATATGTGTATATATATATATAATTTATATTATATGTCATTCTGTTTATAATAAAAACTTTATAATTATATATATATATATGTATATATCTCTATTTTTATTTATGTAACGACTTATTATGTTGTCCGATATATAATTTCCATTTCTTTACTTGTCTTTTTTTTACTCATAATTTTTTTTATTTCCTATATCTATATGTTTACTTCGGTCTATTTATCTTTTTTTTTTTTATTGGACCACTATATATATTACTTGCTTAGAGATAGTTTATCATATACCCTCCCTTATTTTTCATCTATCATATCTTAGACCATATATTCTATATTATTTTTCTTTCTTTATGTAGCATGTGTTCTTGTATTCTTTATATATTATTAGAGGCTCTAAACATAGGCAGGTTCATAGATTCCAATCTTATATTTGAGATTAAGTGGTCTTGAGTCACATTTCATTAGACGAATGAAATTATTCCATATAATAAAATTGCTCAAAACCACACTAAACGGTCTTAAATCGCACTATGAATACCGGTCATAGAATTATATATACAGGGTGTCCGGTGACTCGCGAATCACCTCTCGTAGACAGGTAGAGTGGGTCAAACCGAGTAGAAAAGTCCTGTACCATTTTGCGAAATTCGCAATAGTTAATGATAAATTAATTGTTAAAGATCGGCCAACTAGTGTGCGCGGCGAGAAGAGACAGCCCATTGTTACGCCGTTGCTGGGGGAGGGAGGGATGGAGGAGGGGCGAAGCGGTAGCAGGGATGTTCAACAAAAGACAACGGGTGTGTAAATGTACGTATGAGCTGGAGCTTTGCGTCGAATTACTTCTCTCATTCTCTTCCTCTCTCTTGTAAAGAAAAATTTTGACAAACTATTTTCTACGATTTTAAAATCATTGTAGTTGCGTCGACATCATATTTAGCAATGTGCATCATTAAAAAAATACGTAAATTTACTATAATAATAAGTGTAAAATTACACGAAAAATAATGAAAACGTATAACATTTCCATTATTTCTCGCGTAATTCGACATTTATTGTTAATCTTATTTTACATAATTATTTACAGTGCATCTCGTCGAAATTCAGCATGCATAGAAAGAAGAAATTGATGCAAATCACTCGATAGTACTCGGATATGTTCTGTTGAGATTTTACATTAATAATAATTAATAATAATTCAATGACATTCTTTCTCTCTCTCTTTCTCTCTCTCTCTCTCTCTCTCTCTCTCTCTCTCTCTTTGCGGCATAGAAAAAATTTGTTATCTTTTCCACACCACCTTGCGGTAGATAACATGGCGCATTTTTTTTAAAGTGGTATCCCCCGTAGGTCTAATCCACTCTCAAATTTTAATTTAAAAGTTGTTCAAAATGACCTCCTGCTTCGTGCGAACACAATTCGGCTCTTTGAATGATATGTCGCGTAGCCCGATACGCCATTTCCGGTGTGATGGTATTAAAAGCAGCGAGAATTGCCTCTCGCATCTCTGCTTGTGTGCCATCACGCCTGTGCTCGACTAAATCTTTAATGTGACCCCACACGAAATAGTCGAGCACATTGAGCGATCGCGCTGGCCAAATAATTGGACCACCTCGACCGACCCATCTTTCGTGATAGTGCGCATTTAAAAAATCGCGCACTTGACGCGAAAAATGCGCAGGTGCCCCATCATGTTGGAAAATGAGACCTGCTCTTACGTCGAGAGGAATATCCTCGAGTAGAACAGGTAACTCATTTTCCAAGAAATGTTTATAAATTTCGCCATTTAGTCGCGGCGGAAAAAATAAGGGCCGATCTGAAAATCATGGAAAGAAAATTATCTATTAAAGCTGCGAAAGAAAATTCCTTAATTAATAAAAAAATTTATTACTTACAATTCGGTTCGCAATTATTCCTGCTCATACGTTTATTGTCCAGCGATTCTGGAACGTACATTGCCGAACAACGTGCGGGTTTTCTTCAGCCCAGTATAAAAAATTTCGGCTATTAAATACCCTGTTTGGCGTAAACGTCGCCTCGTCGGTCCAGAGAATTCGGTCCGGAAAAGCATTGTCCCGCCGGTGTTGAGCGAGAAATCCTACGTGTGTTTCATCGATTGTTTATATTTATTTTTTTTTTAATAATGCGAAAACATGAAATTAAAATAATAAAAAAATACCTTCGCAAAAGTAGACGCGCTGTTCTCTATCCCTGGGTAGAAGGTGTTGTACTCGCTGAAAATGATACGGCTGCAATCCGTTTCGGCGTAAAGTTTGATGCACCACGTATCGCGAGAAACCGAGTCTCCGAGCTGCGCGTCGAACACTGTTCTGGGGATGCTCTTCAAATTCTTCCAGGATTCTCTCTTCATCGTCTACACCATAATGCAATAGTGCATTTACATTTCGACGATTTGGAATAACACTTCCTGTCTCCATCGTACGTTCAACACAATTTAAAATCGAATTGTAAGTAGGATGTCGCTCACGTCCGGGAAATCGCTCCGCGTAAAGGCGAGCCGCGAGACGAGCGTTTCCTTCGGCTAAACCGTACATCATAATCATTTCGGTATACTCCTGTGTAGTATACATTTCTTAATATTTTTTAAAAGATCTTTTAACGAGACGTATACGTTGTATGCTGGGCACCAACTAATGTGGAGAAACAATGAGATGAAAAAGAAAGTGATAACAAATAAATAACGAAAGAAATGCTTTTGGTTTACAAACATTTATTTGTTTCAAATGTTTGTAATTTGATGCCCTTGTATTATATTTTTTAATCGATGAAAAGGGCATCAAATTACAAACATTTGAAACAAATAAATGTTTGTAAACCAAAAGCATTTCTTTCGTTATTTATTTGTTATCACTTTCTTTTTCATCTCATTGTTTCTCCACATTAGTTGGTGCCCAGCATACAACGTATACGTCTCGTTAAAAGATCTTTTAAAAAATATTAAGAAATGTATACTACACAGGAGTATACCGAAATGATTATGATGTACGGTTTAGCCGAAGGAAACGAGTACTCTGCGTTGATACCACTGCTATACCACTGC
>NW_028141159.1:27273090-27372258 GCF_030444845.1 Prenolepis imparis
AAATTTTTTATACTGGGCTGAAGAAAACCCGCACGTTGTTCGGCAATGTACGTTCCAGAATCGCTGGACAATAAACGTATGAGCAGGAATAATTGCGAACCGAATTGTAAGTAATAAATTTTTTTATTAATTAAGGAATTTTCTTTCGCAGCTTTAATAGATAATTTTCTTTCCATGATTTTCAGATCGGCCCTTATTTTTTCCGCCGCGACTAAATGGCGAAATTTATAAACATTTCTTGGAAAATGAGTTACCTGTTCTACTCGAGGATATTCCTCTCGATGTAAGAGCAGGTCTCATTTTCCAACATGATGGGGCACCTGCGCATTTTTCGCGTCAAGTGCGCGATTTTTTAAATGCGCACTATCACGAAAGATGGGTCGGTCGAGGTGGTCCAATTATTTGGCCAGCGCGATCGCCAGACCTCAATGTGCTCGACTATTTCGTGTGGGGTCACATTAAAGATTTAGTCGAGCACAGGCGTGATGGCACACAAGCAGAGATGCGAGAGGCAATTCTCGCTGCTTTTAATACCATCACACCGGAAATGGCGTATCGGGCTACGCGACATATCATTCAAAGAGCCGAATTGTGTTCGCACGAAGCAGGAGGTCATTTTGAACAACTTTTAAATTAAAATTTGAGAGTGGATTAGACCTACGGGGGATACCACTTTAAAAAAAATGCGCCATGTTATCTACCGCAAGGTGGTGTGGAAAAGATAACAAATTTTTTCTATGCCGCAAAGAGAGAGAGAGAGAGAGAGAGAGAGAGAGAGAGAAAGAGAGAGAGAAAGAATGTCATTGAATTATTATTAATTATTATTAATGTAAAATCTCAACAGAACATATCCGAGTACTATCGAGTGATTTGCATCAATTTCTTCTTTCTATGCATGCTGAATTTCGACGAGATGCACTGTAAATAATTATGTAAAATAAGATTAACAATAAATGTCGAATTACGCGAGAAATAATGGAAATGTTATACGTTTTCATTATTTTTCGTGTAATTTTACACTTATTATTATAGTAAATTTACGTATTTTTTTAATGATGCACATTGCTAAATATGATGTCGACGCAACTACAATGATTTTAAAATCGTAGAAAATAGTTTGTCAAAATTTTTCTTTACAAGAGAGAGGAAGAGAATGAGAGAAGTAATTCGACGCAAAGCTCCAGCTCATACGTACATTTACACACCCGTTGTCTTTTGTTGAACATCCCTGCTACCGCTTCGCCCCTCCTCCATCCCTCCCTCCCCCAGCAACGGCGTAACAATGGGCTGTCTCTTCTCGCCGCGCACACTAGTTGGCCGATCTTTAACAATTAATTTATCATTAACTATTGCGAATTTCGCAAAATGGTACAGGACTTTTCTACTCGGTTTGACCCACTCTACCTGTCTACGAGAGGTGATTCGCGAGTCACCGGACACCCTGTATAATATATAATATGTACAACACATACACACAAAACACATATATATAAAGTAACAACACATGTATGAAGTAACAAAGTCACATACAAACGTATATAAAATAATATAGTCACATATACACATATATAAAATAACATAGAATCACATACACATATATATAAAATAACATAGAGTTATATACACACGTATATAAAATAATATAGAGTCACATACACACGTATATAAAGTTACATAGAGTCACATATATGCATGTACATAAAGTATGTATAAAGTAAAATAGAGTTACATACATACGTATGTAAATTAACATAGAGTCACATACACTCATAAATAAAGTAACATAGAGTCACATACACACGTATATAAAATAACATAGAGTTACATACACACGTATATAAAGTAACATAGAGTTACATACATGCATGTACATAAAGCATGTATAAAGTAAATAGAGTTACATACATACGTATGTAAATTAACATAGAGTCACATACACTCATAAATAAAGTAACATATAGTATCACATATATACACATATAGTATCACATATATAAAAGTTTTAAACTATTTTTATACATTATTATATAACATAAAAAAATAAAAAATATACAAGGAAACGAGGAATATATATGATAATGTACCATATAAACTACGTATGTCAAATTTCGTAAGTGCATTACGAAATAAGGGATTCAAAATCACCATTGGAAAGGAAAGCCAGCATTTTCTATCAATTTCTATCTATCATTTTAAGCAGGGTGTTTTTCGTATTTACGTTATACACGTTCAATTAGAACTTTTTTGCAAACACCACAAAAATCAAATTACAATATTGTTTCATTAGGTTCAGGTAAATACGTTCATATCGGTTTCGAAAAAACTATTCAATAGAAATTAGTATGCATACCTATAAATCAATTACCTACTGAAATAGTTATAGATATAAGCACAGATAGTGCAACATTGAATGGATCAATTTTGGCCAATACAATATAGAATAACAAATATAATAAATAATAAACCTATTATAGCTGGAGTTTATTTAGGGAAATCAAAACCATGCGATTCTCATAAATTTATGAAACGATTTGTTAGTGACATTGTACAAGTGATACAAAATGGTGGAGTATCTATTAATGATAAAAAAATTCCTTTACGTATTAGATCTTTTATTGCAGATGCACCAGCAAGAGCATTTATTTTAAATCATAAAGGTCACATGTCTTCAAATCCGTGTTCTAAATGCAAAGTTGAAGGGTTTAGAGCATCTAATAGAATGGTATTTAATGTATTTGATTCACCATTACGAACTGATTTTGAATATAAAATGTGTATAGATACAGAACATCATAATGGTGAAAGTCCATTATCTGTACTTCCAATGGGATTAGTCTCACATGTTCCTTTCGAATAAATGCATTTAGTTTTGCTTGGGGTGACTAAAAAATTAATTATCGCATGGCTTGAAGGGAAGTATGCTGTATCAAAATTATCTGGTAGACAAATAAACATACTTTCAGCAAGATTGCTTTCTTGCAGCGTTTATTGTCCACGTGAATTTTCTCGTCGATGTAGAGATATTGTAGAATATAAAACTTTTAAAGCTACTGAATTTCGTACATTTTTAATATACACAGGACCTTCTGTATTACGTGACGTGGTGACACAAAATGTTTATATACATTTTTTATTGTTATCCTGTGCTATTCGCATTCTTATGTCTGATATTTCATCTGACGAAGATATCTTATTTTCAGAACAAGCATTGCGAAAATTTGTAATTCTTAGCGAAAATTTATACGGAATTGAATTTTTGTCATATAATTTGCACGGTTTACTTCATCTTGCTAACGATGTTAAACTTTTAGGAAAATTAGATTCATTTTCCGCATTTGATTTTGAAAATTATATGCCAGAATTTCGGAATTTTGTACGAAAACCTCATCTTCCATTGCAACAATTTATACGAAGATTGCACGAGTTAAACTTATGTGATGTGTCCTTAAAATCGAATAATTCTCATGATATAATACATGCATCCTGTACTCATAAAAATGGTCCTCTTTTACGTAGTATTCCTTGCACGTGTACTCAATTTAAATTATTAAAAGTTGGTTATATTACATATGGTTGTAATAAACGTGACAACTGTTGTATTTTAAAAAATGGTATTATATGTATTATAGAAAATATTGTTCAAATCTCAACAAATTATTATTTTATTGTGAAAAAATTTAAGGAAATTAACAATTTCTATAATTATGTAATTGAATCAAAATTAATGGGAGTGTTTGAATGTTATAATTTATCTGAACGATTTATTATTGCTTTATCGGATGTTTATACTAAATGTTTTAGAATTCCAAAATGGTCTAGAATTATTGATGAAGAAGAAAATATTATTCAAAATATATGGGTAATAACTACAATGTTTCCAGATATATCAAAGATATACGAGTAGATATAATACTGTTTTGTTGAGATTTGAACAAATGTATATATAATGTATATAATGTATTCATAATTATCTATAATTAAATATAAAAATTACTAGATTAATATTGTTCATTATTATTTATCTAACATTAACATTTTTATAAAATTTTATTTATAAAAATATTAATGTTAGATAAAGTAATATGAAAAATAATTGTATTTCTCTTTTTCCTGTTTAGTATAATGTCCAACGTTAAAGGTAATGAAAACAATCATATAAAGAAGCATAACAGTAAAATAAAAGAATTGAAAGTGACTTCAAAAGGAAGACATATAATAAAACCCAACAAATTGCTTACAACTTCATCTGATGAAAAATTGAAAACTAAAAAAAGGATTTTAAAACGCAAATCTATAAATATGCATGATGAGTTGAACGATCTTCAGTCATGTGCATCACAACCAAATATCTTAAGAGATATCACTTCATCAAACAAAGTGCATACATCAAAACGTATTACATCAAAAACACCCCACGCAAGTAACGTTTTACCTCGTAGTATTAGCATGAATGATACTAATCTGTTACACAATAATCATTATTCAAAACAATCGATTAAATATGATGCCACTCATGCATTGACAAGAAATCTAACTGAAGTAGATTCAAATACATCATTTAACGATCAGAATTCACAGCGATCAATCGAATATGATAAAACTGATTCATCATCAAAAAATTATAGTGGATCAGATTCAAATATGTCATGTAATGATCAGAATTTAAAGCAATCAGTCGAATATGATAAAACTGATTCATCATCAAAAAATTGTAGTAGACCAGGTTCAAATATGTCATTTAATGATAAGAACTTAAAGCGATCAATCGAACATGATACAAGTCATTCATTATCAAAAAAATATAGTGGAGGAGATTCGAGTATGTCTTGTAATACTAACAACTCTAAATTATCAAGTCAAAATAATAAAACGGTTAAGCCATCTGAAAGTATCAATGGATTGGAGAAAGATGTCACGAACCTACGCGAAATTCTTAAACTTTTGAGGTATGCTAATAATATTAGTTTCTTATATTTCTTTCAATTTATAAATATTTATTATAATTTGAAAATGTTGACTATAAGTTTATTCAAAATTCTTATGTCAAACATGCTTTTAAATAAAATGTTATTGAAATTTATTTATGGTATTATACCAATAAAAAATCTTATGTCTGTGAAAAGTTTATAGTAATCATGTATTATGTATTATTTTTATTTTATTACATGTACGTACAATTATATATTTTCTACGTTACAGGCAACTGATGGAACAAAATTCTAAAATGTTATCTGACATAAAAACTTTAAAAGGGCAGTATATATCATCGATGCAAAACAATTTATATAAAAGACCAGATGGCTTTCCATTGAAAACGGTAGAAGAATTTAAGGAACTAGAAACTGATACAGATCGTCTGCAAGAATTGGTATTTATAATATGCTTTTAATCCAACGACATATATTATAATAAATATCATAATGGATCAAGCATTCAAATAAATAAAGCTGAAATTAATAGTTTATAAAATTAAGAAAGATAGTTGTTCTTTAAGACTAGTCATTTATTTTAGAGCAGAAAGATGTCACTCTATTAGCAATCAATTGTCCTATTAGATAATTGGTTGCGTTCAGCAGAGAAAGTTGCTATACAATAATTGTAAAGCAACTTTCTCTGCTGAACGCAGCCAATACTATATAATTAAATGCTATCTTAGAATTGACATATTGATGAAATATATAAGATACAACTAAAACAATTTTTAAAAAGCTTTCAAAAATATAGCTTTCACAGTAAACTGTCAACATATAGCTTTGCATGGTGCTGTACAAAGATATATGCTTGGTCTATATGATATTAATATTCTTTGCAAAAAATATATACGAGGGAGGTGACTTATTTTAATTTATCCACTCAAATATCTTTTTCCTATGCTTTTTACAAGAAACTTTTTAACAAAAGTTGTAAGATTGCAAGGAGAATTATCTATTGATCCTCAATTGGCCTCGTATGGCGTCTTTCAAGGTCATTTTAAAGTTAACTTTTTTAAAATAAAATTACCCTAATATATATAATAATTTTATATAAATTGATTCCTTGTATTCTGCATAAAAAATTATAAAGATAAAATAACCAAAAATTGAACGTAGTTTACAAGATATTTTATCTCTCAATCTGACATTTTGGTATATAAAAAATTACAAAATAAAAAAAATCAAAAGGGATATCTTGTAGGGAATAGGAGGGGTAGCTTTAGGTAATGATAGGATTTGGTCGCTTGCGTATGCTGACGATATGGTTTTACTAGATATATAATAATTAGATAATAATTTATTTATTTATATGGCTATTTTATCCTTATAACTTATAACTTTTTATGCAGAATATTACAAGAAATTTATTTACATAAAACATTTTGAGTAGTTTCATTTTTAAAAAATCAAGTAAATTTTGTGTGACTTTGAGAAACGCCACTCAAAAATAATTCAAGATCGTGATATAATGTTCCTCTTGAACTCTACTACTTTTTTGTCAGAACATTTTTTTATAAAAAGCATAGAAGAAAAGATATCTGAATCGATAAATTAAAATAAGCCACCCGTATATAATTATAATTTAAAAATTTTATGAAAATTTGTTACAGCTAACATATCTTAAATTTGTTGGTGGCATAAAGTTAAGAGAAGCTCTCAGTCATTTCCAAAAAGAAACAATGACAGATGAGCTAACATGTAAATTTACTTACTGGGGTCGAACAAAAGAATCGTTGTCATTTTATAATACACAGATGGCAAAAGTGTATTTTTGTACGTATTTGTTGTTTTTCGAAAGCTATATGTGTGATATGCGCTACATATATTAAAATGTAAATACTTTGATTCTTGAAATATCAATAATGTATAAATATTTGTATTTTATAGATGCAGCTAAAACGTGTCCAAATTTTAAAGGGCCCGAAACTAGAGCGAAATTTAAATTAGAAATAATGAAAGTTTTTCGTGCGGCAAAGCAACGACAGTATTTGAAAAATAAAAGTACAGCGGCACTTTCAGAAGAAAATGAGGAAGAAATGTCTTCTGAGGATACTATTTTCAACGTTTAGTTCAATACTGATGATATTCCTGAAACGGAAGATCCTGATGCGTCCCATGATTGATGTAATGAGAGTATTCAAGATATGCACATTTATTAAAAATGTTATCCCTTTTAAATTTTAATTTCTATCTAAGTTTTTATTAAGACTTCTGGGTCCTCGCGACTATGTTAGATTGTGACGTCAGAGGAGAGAAAGCACACGAAAATTCTTAGATGCCATTTTTAAATGAAAGGATATTTCGATGAAACACTATATTTCAGATGGTTTTAGCACACTTTTAAAATACCTCGAAAATTATTCTTTCCCTTGACAGTCAATCAACAACTGTAAAATAATCGTGATATATCAGACTTTGTCATATGGAATGACTGCGCATGCAAAGACCAGACGCACTGGGCTTCATATTTTACAGTCATTTTACAGCTGTTTGATTATAAAGAGAGAAAAAGATAGTTTTCGAGGTATAAAGAGTGTGCTAAAGCCATCTGAAGTGCAGTTTCATTGAAACCGGAATATCTTTTTATTTCGAAATGGCATCTAAGAATTTTTAGCGTGTTTTCTCTGACGTCACAATTCCAACATGGTCGGTGAGAAACCAGGAGCCTTAACGGTGCGGACTATCTCAGAACAGTTTTTTTTTTATAGAAATGCAATTTCTTTTTTTCCGCAACGTTTTTTGTGCACATTCTGTGTGTGTATAATATATATATATATATATATATATATATATATTATATATATAAATAATATATTATTTTTCTATAAAAAAGAATGTGCCCCACATAGCATATGCGTATTCACAAGATGTTAGGAATAAGATATATCCCAAAGATATTTTTAGGCGATAAGAGCCTCTATTACGGTTCTTGGATGAGTTTGTTCACAAGGTGAAAATTACAAAAGTGAGGAGATTCATTAGATTTCGACAAATGAAATCGTAGATAATCTAGTGAATCTCTCACTTTTGTAATTTTCACCTCGTGAGTAAATTCATCCAAGAACCGTAATAGATTCCAAAAGATGTGGAGCAATAAGTTAAATCCTATATAATATATATATTATTGTATATGAATATGATTTATTTTATATTTTATAAAAAAATGTGCAATTTGTTAAAATTATTATTTCTTTGAAAAAAGAATATGCGATAATTTGTAAGAATTAAAATTTTTACGTTTGTAACAATAAAACTAATATGTATATAAAATATACATATATATGTGATAACTATTTTGTAATAACCAAATATATATGTAATAAATATAATTTTTTATCAATGATATTTGTTGAATTTTATAAATAATCCTAATTTGAATAGCTAATATGTGTCAAAAATATTATATTATTTTCGTGAACTCATAGCACTGCAATAAATACAAACATACAATGTTGTAATTTTCTAAACTTCATATAACATATAATATGCAATATTAATTTGAACATTATTTATGTACTCATGATGTCATCCTTTTGCAAAATTTTAAAGATATCACAACATGTCTGCGTTTTGAGTAGCATATGAGCCTGCATCTGTGTCTATTTTTGTCATCATGTTTGTAAGAAATATGAGTACAATATGAGTTCAGAATGCATTTGTATTGCTATCTGGATATCTATAATTTAATGTTCATATTTACAGAAAAAATATCTAAAAGAAGCATTTCACATCCTTATTCGAGTTACAAAACCCATGAGAAAAATTTTGATGAGAATACAGAATCGGAATCTGGTAAATTTTTAAAACATATGTTTAATAAAAATTACTATAATTTTTTAAATATTGTAAATTAATTGGCTTTTAAATTATATGTATTATACTTACAGAAAAAATCTCATAAAAGTATTCTACATCTTTTATTTAAAATGAAAAGATATAAGATTACATTTTTTACATTCTTTATTATTCTATATTTTTATACAATGTAAAAAGCATTATTATATTTTATTATAAAACAATTTTTTAAATTAATTTTATATTGTTTGCACTTTCAATACAAAAATTGCTAAAAAATATTTAAAATTTCTTTTGTCAGTTATAAAATTAGTAAAAAAAAATAATGAAATAATCACAACACCATTAGTAAAATTTAAATAAAAATAAATCAATTTGAAATAATATAATAATTTCAAGTACAACAATAATTAAAAGAAAAAATCGATTTTAAAAATTTTTTATATACACACTTTTTATTATACTAATAATATATATTTATGATAAAAGTTTTTTATGTATCATGTATTTTTTTCAGATGTAAATGAAAACAACAATTCTTTATCCTTATCAAATACTAATTTAGATTCGCAACCATTGGATTACGGTGATTATTTCTCAGAAAATGAAGAAATTTTGCGAGCTTAATAATTAATTGCTATTAATAATATGTATATAATTTATATTTAAAACTAAAATTTAATATTTTAAAATATATTAATTAAAATTGATATTTTTTTATATATTACAGACAAACAAACGGAAATATCTCCAAAATCATCAAGTGCAGAAAGAAAAAAATTATTTCCTACAATAAAATAGTATGTAATAATATCTTAATTTTAATTTTAGATTTTTGTTATGTCTTTAACATATTTTTTTAGTTGATTATAATCCTGGATACAATTTAAAAATAAGGAAAAAAAGTGAAGAAAACTCTCCTAAACGTAAAATGAAAAGAAATCTTGTTTGTATGTCATTTCCATATGTTTCCTAAATGATCTGATATTTTTATTATTTTTATAAAACAACTAATACTTTTCTTTTCTTGAAATAGTAAGAAATAATTCTGAATTAGAACTGGAAAAAGTTAAAAAACGGCAAAAAATTGAAACTGTTATTAAAGAAAATATAACTTCAAGCAAAGGTATATGTATATATGTATACAGTAACAAATTTTGTGAATTTATCTTTCTAATCTAATAATTAATAATTCTAATTTTTTTATAGAAAAAACTTCTACAGTGGATTACTTAAAATCGAAGATATGTACTTTGAATCGGAAATTAGATAACATTTTAGCCTTATTAAACGATGACCAAAACTTGACAGCGCCAAATATGTCATTTGATTTATTGCCAGATTTTCCATTGGATGATATAGACAATTTTAAGCGTTTTTGTAATGAATTACAAAATAATGATGAACTCCGAAAACAATTTGTAAGTTATAAATTATTTTACGAAATAAATTAATATTGAAAATAATGTATTTTATATTCCTACAGCAAAAAAAAATTCGAACTATTGGTGGGCAAAATGCAGAAAAACATTTAATCAATAGTTTAGTAATAACTCTCACAAATAAACTCGCCAAAGGATTAACTTGGGATGGTCAACGTCAAACCGAAGGGATAAAGAACACAATATTTTCTGATATTATTATTGGTAATTTTTAAATTATTTTAATTAAATATATTTTTATATTATTTTAATTAAATATATATATATTAAATATATTAAATTTTTTAAATTTAAATACATAATTTTTATAATTTTAAACTTTTTTCAGGAACAATTTTAAATATACATAATTCCTCGACATATAGTGAATTAAGTAGTACATTTTCGGCATGGTTAAGAAGAGCTGGAGACAGATTTCGTTATCACTTAAAACTGGGACACGAAACATGATTATTTCACATTTTATATTTAATATCCTAATATTTTAATCTTTCCCATCTTAATATCCTAATTTTTAATCTTATATTATCCTTACTATTATCTTATATGGACGCAGTTATGCTATACGAAACCGATCATAAATTTTTTCGATTTCAAGATTTTTATTACAAATTGTGCCTGAATGTATCAGGCACAATTTGCAATAGAAATCTCGAAATAAAAAAAATTGGTAGTTGGTTACATATTTCATAACTGCGTCCATATAATCCTAATATTTAATCTTTTATTGTATTACTCATCTATTATGCCATACCTTATATTTTATTTTATTAAGCTATTTTATTTTGCAATAATAAAAATGTATATCAAAATATAAAAGATAATTTTAAAAAATTAAAAATTTGTTATATAATAAAGAATAATAATGTTATGTAATAGAAAATATAATAAACATGTTTCTTTTTAAATTGTTGTTTTATATAAAAAAATTCATCTTCCAATTTTTAATTAAAATAATTTTTTTTATAAAATAAAGTTAACGAAAACATATCCAAGATATAGTTTTAAAAGACGACTATAAGATGTATACAATTAGATGTCTTTTAAAAGACGACTATAAGATGTCTAAAATTAGATGTCTTTTAGATATCTTATAAGTTAAGGCTGTAAGATGACTTTTAGTCGGACATATTAGACATCTTTTCTTTGACTATAAGCTCTCACTGAAAGACTTTGTAAAAAATATGTCATCTTTTAGTCATCTTTTAGACAACTTTGTGCTGTCTGGGTTGTATACATTGAACATTTGTTATAAGTTTCTTGTTTTTGTTATACTTATTAAGCATCAATTACATTTTCCATTTAGGTACATATGACAAAGGATTATTAAAATTAAAAAAAGCTGAAATTTTGTCGGACATTAATTCAGAAAACGACGATCTAGAAGATTTCAAGAAATCTCGAAAAGCAAGAGCAAAAAAGATTATCTCAAGCAGTGATGAAAATAATAGTGATCAAGAAAATATACAGTTATCTCATTACCCCAAAGTTCCGCAAATAAAAAGTAACACATTTTACAAATCAAAGAAATGTGATGAAAAATCCAAGAAACAGTGTATAAGTAAGTATGAAACAAATTGTACATATATTTATATAATACATGTAAAAGTGTATAACTAATTATTATTATTGATTGGTTCATTCAGAAAAGAAGCTGTAATTACTTTGTAAGGAAAATGTCTACAGAGACTAATGTATGCGAAATAAGAAAAAGGAATGATAGTGATTTCATTTCTGGTAATTTAGATTATTTATAATTAAAAAATCAAATAAACATCAACTAACAATAATACTATACACCAATGTTATATTTTCGTATTCAACAATATAAATGTAATAATGCATATTATGTGCATGTTAGCTATTAGTTACATTGTATTACACGAGAAATTATAGCATTGATGATGTTATATTACTGATAGTTCGTGTTTACATTGGATTGCTTTTTTAAAAATATATATTGATATATTTTTTAATTATAGATACGTGTAATAAAGATAATTTATCTGATGATCTACATGACGAACCTTGCGCTAAACGTAATGCAAGTAATACTGGTTTAAGTAAGTATGAAACTATCATTTATAAATATATAACGTGTGTATTTATTTTATTTTACGATGTACTAATATACTATTATGTAATTTTAGCAAATTCTGATTTTCAACGTTACATAATTAGAAAACTCGTAGACGTAGGATATCAACTACGTTCATTGCAAGAACTAGGAAATGTTATGAATAACAGATTAGATAATATTTTACAAAACCTTCAAATATCTTCCTCTCAAGGAACAGAAGGCGAAACAGTGGAACAAGATAAAATGAATAATTTTCCCATTGAAAATAATGAAGATTTACAGAATTTTGAAAAATTGTTAATTAAAGGTAAAATAAATCGCCAAAAATTGGTAAGTGTTAAGATTGGAAAAATTGGAATTAATTATGTGTGCATGTGTGCGTATGTGCGCACATGTGTGTACATAAATATATTTTAATTTTTATTATTGATATTTATTATGGAACACATAAACCATCAGATTCAAATGAATTTCTTGCAAAATTTGTGGGTGAAGTAAAGATATAACACGAAGATGGAATTACTATTAATAACAGAAATATACCACGTACATTACATTCTATTATATGCGATGCACCAGCGAAAGCATTTGTGTTGCAAATAAAAGAACATAATGGTTATTCCAGTTGTACAAAGTGCATAATTGAAAGCAGTTACATTAACGGTAAAATGTGTTTTCCTGAAACAAATGCACAATTACGAACAAATAAAGATTTCCGTTTAAGGAAGGACGAAAATTATCATATTGGGCATTCAGCTATTTTAAAGCTACCAGATTTTGATCTTGTGAACAATATACCTTTGGAATATATGCATCTTGTATGTTTAGGAGTCATGCGCAAATTATTATATATGTGGTTATTCGGAAAACTTGAAGTTCGTTTACAACACAGAAAAGTTGAGACAATATCATTGCAGCTGGAAAATGTATTAAAATATATATACCATGCGAATTTGTGCATAAATCAAGATCACTTGCCTTTGTCAAACTTGTGACGTGACGTTTTTACGCCCGTCACAGGGCCGGCACGGCCCGGCCGAGGAAGGGTCGAGAAAGGGCGAATTTTGGTCGGCGAGCGACGAACTTTTCTTCGTCGACTCGCCTTTAGTTATTTAAGTACCTTAGATTTACCGAGTTGAAGTAGTCGGAGAAGACCCAAATGTACCGAAGGGAGCAGCCATCGTGGGATGGCGAATCTGCAACGAGAATGGACGACCTGGGTGGAAGCGGTGCGTTCGGAGACGCCGGATAACGCACGGTCAAGTAAGGTCTTTATTGTAAAATAAATGAAATAGATAAGCAAGGGTCCGTTACTGCCGAATACAGCCTCGGATAGCGGAAGGAAGCGGAGGAGCACATAAAAGGGTACCGACATCTCGAGACAGGGATGACTACTCCAATGGGGCCGCCGGCATCGTCCCGAAGAAATCGGAACCGTCGGAGACTGATCACCTCTCGGCGAGTCCCTCAGCAAGTCGACAAACATTAGAGAAGGAGAGAAGCAGTTATTCGGGACGTACAGCGAGCAGCCATATTATCCGCACCAACATTCCGAAACGTACCGAGAGCGATTTCGAAATTACCGGGGCAACGAGGCCCGCAAGGATCGACTAGCGTCGAAATAGGATCAAGGATCGATTATCAGCTCGGCGCGCGCAGCGCCGCAGGAGCCGGCTACCGGCGTACCGCGGGCCCAGAGTCAGACACTGTTCGACGAGACGGCGGCGTGCGAACCACGTGAGACACCGACGGACCGCAATAAATTGTAAGACCACCACTTCGAAATCTCGGTAAGAGCGAACTCGGCGGGGACTCGCGTTTTAATAAAACGGATAAGATTGTTATCGATGTTACTGTTTATTATTTTCGTTACCGAGCACTCGGGAGTGTCCAAAACGCGAGGCCCGTACCGAGATTCGCCATTAACGTAAGAACTGCGCAGCCTCTCTCTCTCTCCGTGGAGAGCCGTACCGAGTCGACAGTCCAGAATTTTGTATATAAATGTTAGTCTAATTAGTTATCGAGTTTCGTCCTTCTGATTGTCTCGTGTCAAGTATTTGAGTATTGTAATTTGGAGATGTCGTTCTCCCTTCGCCTCCTCGATTGAAATGTAATACGGGATATGTTCCCCTCGGTAGCGATAAATATCGAACCATTGTTTTGTAAGACCTCGAGTGTCGAGGATCTACCGAGTCACGAGGTCGTAAATTAGTGATATGAAACATCCATCCATTTTCTGATATGAAATATAGTTATCTAAAATTTTAAGTATTTCGATTTGCTGATTTAATGACTCTCCTTCTCTCCGAAGCTCCGAGTATGATTCCCCGCATTAAGAACCCCGCCCCTCTGCCAATTAGGAAACTGAGTTACCGAGCTTAAGCCGTCACTATTGTAGAACTAATTATCGTGTTATTTTGAGTGGTGAAAAGAGATTCTGTTTTATATGTTTATGGCTAAAATTTTCTCTTTTTCTTATTATATACACTATATATATAAAACAAAATAAATGAATAAGTACAGTATATGTTTTAAGTACAGTATGTGTATGTACAGTATATGTCAGTTGCTTTACCCAAAATAGTGTGTATACAATAAGATGAAAAGAGAGAGAAAATTATAATAAAGAAGAGTGAGTGAGACAGAGAGCACTACCGTGATTGATTACATACCTCGTTCGCGCATGTGCAGTTTATTTTCGTTCACGCAGAAATTGCCAGAGTTGCGCTATTGTATATACTGTCTCCGATGAGCTTTTTCGTCCACTGGCATACTTGTACACACGCTTAAGAATACGTATCCATACGTTTATACACGCGTCTGCGTACATCCGCACGCATTTATATATGTGTCCACGCATACGCACGCACGCATTCGCACATATTTATACATGCGTGCACATACACCGACATACATACGTACCTACGCTTACACATATACAAGTACTGTGCAGTTTACATCTGTACATACATTACAATTTTAAATAAATACTTTGATTTACACACATTCACACCGGCGTTTCATATTTTATCTTTTCATGAACTCTGATGCTGAGCTATCTTGCGCTCGCGAAAGCGACCGTTACAAACTTCTAACGGTTCGAAAAGTGGTGTTCTCTTTTTTTAATCTGTGCTCTTTATCTTAAAACTGAATTATTTCAGAAACGCAACGCAAAAACATATTAGTCCTTAAAGCTGTATCTAGAATGTTTTTCGCAATTTCAAGTTCTTCTGTGCTCTTTTAGCGGTTATTCTTCATGTTCACAAAGCATCTCATTTATCCGCCCGCGGCGTTCGATCTCGAAGTATTGCGTGATTGTGCAAATCGCTAACCTGCATCTGTAATTATTGCAATTATCAGTGACAGTTGTGAAATTAGTGTGAGATAAAGACTGTTCGTGATCTTTATCAAATCTTCGTCGCACGATGTTAACATTCGGGTCGACTGTTTGAGAAACATTTTCGGTCGCATCACTCGAAACCGTTGAAAATACAAAAAAGCTTTGGAATGATAAGCTTAACCGCTTTATTCTGAATTTCGAATTCAATCTCTCGATAACAATTAGGAACAGTTTTAAGATCATCACGAGAAACTCATTGATGCTCTCACGGAAATGCTCTCGCGTTCACGCTGTTGTCGTAAGTAATTCTGAATGTTTCTTCTATAGTATTGTTAATTACATCGCATTATGTTCGGAATTTGCGTCAAAATCACTCAATTAGCGACATGATTTCGCTACTCAGGACCTCTGCTTCAATTGTCTTCATCACATGTTTTGATCACATCGACTCAGCACATGTCGTACTATGAAAGAATGTTAAAAATGCAAAGGTCAGCATCACACATTGCTCCATCGAAAAGCTGCATCCACCTCCATTGCTACGACCATAAGTCTAGAGACTGTCTCGACTGCTTCGATATCCAGTGCGCGGATCGGGAGCGTTTATCAGGACTATCTCTCATCTCACAGCTGCTTAATTTAAATGTCCGCAGGTTTTACTCGCAACGGCTTGTGTGGCGACGATTATCAAGAGTACGGTGACAACGTTCGTGCGCTGTTAAATCAAGGATTAAAAGACTCAGGTCAGAAGTTATTTGCAGTTGCTCCATCCTCAACGTATCTTCAATGTCGATCATCAGTGCTCACAACGTCAGCTCTACTCGAGGCGTCGTTTCTCTGCAACTACGCCCACGTATCGATCGAATTTATTGTTTCTGCATTCGTCCTCCTAAGATCACTGGCCGTATTCCATCCATCCAATAGCAATTATATACTGGACTTATCTTGCCTGCCGTTAGCCGATCCGAATTTCACGATTCCTAATTCAATCGACAGAAGCGGACGGTTACGGATTTCTGTTAGTCGAATCCATCAAGCGAAGACCGTCAAAGGTGTTCATCGCTCAATGTCGACAACAAATGTCACTCTGAATAGTTTCTGGACCCATTCACACTAACACTTCAAAGTTTCAGCAAACTGTGCTCATCTTCCGTTTCAAAAGACGTAAATCTCAACGAAGAGCTTGAGTGGTTTTAGCTTTAGGAAGAAGTTGAGTGATTCGTCAGTTACTCAATCCAGAAAAACAAGATCATTTTCTAGCCATGCATTCTCGCGACAAGACCGGACGATACATCGTTCGTTTATTATTTTGGTCGGCTCACAAGTGTCAGGAGGACTCCCGTTCTTCAGCTGGTCGCCTACTTGAGCGAGTTCGCCAACAAATTTACCGCGATAAGTCCTTCGGTCGACTTTACACTGAATTCATGACAGAATACGCCGCTTTGGATCACATGATGTCAGTAGCTGCTTTTCACAGACATGGCGAGGTCTCAGTCTTTCTTCCACATCACGTCACAGTCCTCCGAGAATCTCGCGTCACAACTAAGCTGCAAGTCTGCGTGTTCAATGGCTCATCGCGTGCAACCAGTAGATTATTTCCAATGACTATCTTTATGCTAGGCCCAAACTACAGCAAGACTTGAACACCGTCATTTTTACGTTGGCGAACGCATTTGTCTTCGCAATTGACATCGAAAAAATGTATTGACAGATTCTGATACACTCTGAAGACCGAAAGTAGCATTCAATTGGACACATTGTTTATTGGTCAATTAAACATACGACTTTCTGATTGGTTAATCCTGCTAATGACTCTAGGCATCGATCGATATGAGTGATAGCGTGTAATCGCATTATGTGCAAATAAACTTCTAAAAGAAATTTAATCCTTCCTTCACCTCACACTTCAAAGATAAATGAATAGCGGTGAAATCAACGAAATTTCATCTTTGATGCATTCTTGACGACATCGTGATTACTTATGAGAAGTTCAGCACACTCCTCACACAAGTGAAAGCGATCCTAAATTCGTGTCCGCTCTGCGCTCTTTCCGACGATTCTGCCGATGTCAACGCACTTACACCCGCTCATTTCTTCGTCAACAAGTCTTTGATTGTTATTCCAGAACTTTCGCTAACCGACGTTTCAACATTGTCACGCTGGCAACTTCTCCGTTACATGCTCGATTGCTTCTGGAATCGCTGGTCCATCGAATTACTTATAACGCCAGCAGATCAGAAATAAATGGCAATAACCCACTCTGTCCACTTACATCAGATTTTTTGCGCTAATACTCAACGAACGATTTCATTCGATGCAATTCACAAAAACATATATAAAATTATCATTGTCATTCATTCATTCATTCATTCATTTCGCTGGTTGTCTTATCATTTATATCATTATTTCGCGTTCTACAAATTTAATTAGTTTTCAGTGACATTAAGGGGATCCCTCAGCGAACGGCGAACTCCGCCGAAATAGTAGCGTCCTCATTTTAAAATTAAAAATATCGATAATTACGACTGACTCTTAGAGTAATTACTGACATTTTAAATTTCATATTATCAATCATCGCAGATCAAATATGTATTAGAAATGTATGTATATATTGCACACATTAAGTCACTTTTTGCTACATCCAATACTATTATAGGTTTGAACGCAAATATGTACTGCTGTTTTTTGCTCTACTATACCTACAACACACGCTCACATACGCATGAATCGTAATACAAACTATATTGTTATATTAGATTTCTAATCTAGATTTAGAAAATAACAGTGTTTTCTCGTGTACTTCAATCTCAGGAAACTTGTTTCTACGTTCATACAAAGTGTACACTTTTTATATGAAGCAGCTTTTATATAATATTATGATGAGTTGACAGCTCATCTGCAATTTGAGACGCCATATTAAGATAAAAATAGATAAGGAAAACTGTAATTTTGTAATTATTTCTCATTTTCCATATGAAACCGGAGTTTCCTGAGATCATTAATGTATATATTGCAATCATGGAGGAGCATTTTTAATTCTGTCAAATTAATGCGACTAGAAATACGAAAATAGTAATTTTGTCGATAATACAAACAGTTGAGGGATTCCCTTAATTACGTCCCTAAAATGGCGGTGATCAATATATTTTAATTATTTGCATAATTGCTGAGTGAAATCGCTGTCATTTTGATGTGCTTTATTTGTTTCGATTTATAAAACAATCTATAAATAAAGTTCTCATCAACTCAGTGCAACGTCGCGGTACATCGATCGCTAGTGTTGAGTGTTTTTTTATGCTTTTATTAACATATTCGCTCGTCTCATCGCACGTGTACCTCGCACCTTCGACCAGCGCTCGGCTCAGCTAATCGAAGCGTTTATCGTTGATCGTCTATTCTAACGGATTCGACATTATCATCTTTAAACATCTTTTTTAAAAGTCAGTCAGTTTTGGACTATTTATATGATCACATCGTTCTTTAATTTTCAAGCCAAGTTTTATCATAAATTAAGACTTATCCAAGTATAACAAATAAAGTATAAAACTTTTGTAACAAAAAGTGAAATTTTTTTCATTAATTAATTCTTCGAAAAGTAAAGTTTTTTTTATTATCTGTGCTCTTTATCTCAAAACTGAATATTTTAGAAAGCACAAAAGGATTAACATTAACATATAAATAAATTTAGGTTATAAAAGCTAAAAATTTAGTTAAAGTTTATATTAAAGCAAATTCTATAATTTTCTTCAAAACCAAATATTATTGCGATTACAAATAAAATTGTAATTAAATGTATACTGTTTTCAAAATATATTATTAAAATTGCAATATATCAATCAAACATTACACACTTACTAATTCTAATTACTTAACATAACTAACATGCATATATGAATATTTAAAATGGCAACGAAATGGTCCAAGTTATTCCATTTGGTAACCTGGCTATATAGGGAACATTTTCCGTGATCAACTTTTTTCTTTCTACACTATCGAGATAACTCTCCTTACTCTTACTTTATTAGTACTTATATTTTTTTTCTTTTCTGTCATCTTTTACTAAACTATCCGATAATTTCCTTTTATTATTTATTGAATCATTAATCATCAATAATTTATATAGATTTGTAACTTTAAGGGGATATCAATGCAAAATTTTCAAAAATTCTAATTTTTAGTTATTACTTATTATTTCGAAAGATACACATTTCAAAAATATTCTTTCAAAAGTTTCAGAAAAAAATCTGTAAAATTGGCTAAGCTTATCCTTTCCCATAAAGTTGTGTCTATAGCACTTGACGTGAAGTTGACTGCGCTAAACAGCGGAATTATCCATAGCAACGAAAACTTAATGTAACCTTTCTGACACTTTCTTTTAATTCATTTTTAATATATATTTCGATTGGTAAACCTGTTTGTATTATATTGAGATCGTATACAAAGAGACGTGCGAAATATATTTACGTTTCGCCTCATGTTAATTATTCGAGTTTTTTTATTTCTGTTTTTTTTTGTGTTGTATTATTATGAATCAAAGAAATAAAAGACATGTAGTCGGAAAAGAGGGTTGATAGGAAACAATGCAGGCCAAATCTGGTTAATCGGTATCAAATAGAGAAAGAAAATCTAAATCTAAATATTAGCATTTCTTTTCATAAAAGCAGAACAGCATCGGCAATTATATAAAATTAGACCAAACAATTAGCTATAGAATTTTTAATTTCTAAACAGTTTTCGTAGCAATAAGTCAATTCGTCAAGTGTAAGGTGAAATTTTATGAAACTAATCGACGAGAAGTTGGATTTAAAATTGTGCTAAAATGCAACTCGTGCGAGCTAAAAAAAATTTCCTCGTGCCCAGCAATCAAAAATGCATATGAAATTCGTCGATTTATATTTACAATGGAATTATTGGGAATATCATTAGCTGAAGCAGAAAAGTTTTCTGCATGCATGGGCTTGTTGCGCCCGATTTTTTAATTATTTTGCGAATTATTTGCGATTATAATAAAGCAAAATTGCCAAGCTACATAATGTATTAAAAATGTATTATTAATAAAAGCTGGCGAAGAAAAAAAATAATTACCAAAAAATGTGGAAATAATAATCAAATATTCCGTTTCCGACGATGGCTCTTGGCGTAAACGTGTTTTTAGCTCTTTACATGGTGTAGTAAGTATTATCGGCTATTACTCCAAAAAAATCCTCGATATTTATGTTAAATTAGCATACTGCAAGACATGTACACTGTGGAAAAAAAAGTTGTTACAGAAGAATATGAAATTTGGAAGGAGGATCACGCTGATAAATGCGACTCAAATCATAGCGGCACCGCAAGGTGAAATGGAATCTGATGCCATCGTCGAAATGTTTAAGAGAGCTGAAAACTTACACAAAGCGAAATATGTAAATTACATAGGCGATGGTGATTCAACAACTTATAACAAAATTGTAGTTTATTTCGCATAATGTTAACAAAAAAAGAATGTGTAAATCACATACAAAAACACATGGGTTCTAGATTGCGTAGCTGCAAAGAAAGAAAAAAGGGCCTCGGCGGAAAAGGTAAATCAACTGGTAAACTAATTAAAGAATTGACTACATATTATGGCCTTGCAATACGTCGCAATAGTAACTCTATACAAGATATGAAAAAGGCTATTTGGGCAACGTTTTTTCATAAGCTTCTTTTTTCAACATTCCATATAGATGTCTCAACACTCTTAGAACGATTTGGTCGTTTACTTAAGGGAACAAATACAAAATTGACATAGGTATACGGGATTTAATAAATTAAATCGGTTCATCAAAGTATACAAAGACACGTTAGATAGATACTTCCATAAAAATGTCGTGTACAAAATATCGTGTACCGATTGTGACGCATCCTCTGTTGAACAAACTAAAGATTTTAAAAGATTTTTAAAAACCAAATTAAGTGAGCACCGAAATCATAAACACAAATACACATACGATACAGTAATGAGTGATTACTGATCACAGATTGCTTAATCAAGATTTTGTTAACCGGGATATTGTTGAGATATTGGATGAGCAACTCAATTTATAGAAAAGACTATTGTCAGAAATGTTTTATATTAAACGACAAAAAAACAGTATTAATTTATATATATATATATATATATATATATATATATATACAATAGTAAAACGGAATGTCTAGACCATATTTATGTCCCTATTATCAAAAGTTTACCAAAAATATAATAATGTTCGGTCACAAGGTTCCCCCCCCCCCCCCAATGTTTATTTAATGACAAACATCTAACTTGTTATATAATGTCAAAGTTATATTTTGAATTACTCGCGATGGATATTTTGACAAGTGCGGATCGGTCGCGTGCTCCCTCGTATGCCTTTGCGCTCTCTCGATGAGTACCTCTCGAGAATTAAGTTCACTCTTTTGTCTATCTCAGTTTTAGTTTTTTAACACTTGTTTTTATAGTGATTTGTGGTGCACATACGACACACATCCATTCTCTATACGGCTGTAACCGATCAGAGGCACCTCGCAGAGAGAATGGTGTTTGGTGTTTCGTGGGATACCGCGTATTTCGGTCACACGATTGGCACTTGCTAATTATTGTATGTATCTGTTTCATGTAGTCACTGAGAATGATCCGAAGAGGGGTCGAAACGTTTGGTTTTTGAATTAATAAAATCTTTCTTGTGTTTAAGACAAATGTCTATAGCCGGTTTTTATTTTTATATTTTAACGTTATTAGAGTTTGTTTACTAATTTTTCTTTCATAAAATTTCTACCGAAAAAATTCTTCAGCATCAAAATTGTGCGAAGACTCTTGATGCTCGTGACAGCAAGCAAAAGCAAAAGGGATATTGTCTGAATACAAGCAGTATTTTTAATCAAAATAATAACGAGAGTTTCAACGCTATTATCATTTGGAAGTTTGCGCCGAAGACATCGTTTAACGGCTCTTTTACAATAAAAACTGCTGCTAACATTGCCACAATATTATTTAATGATGGACATACAAGATACAAGTCTGATGAATTTTCTGGAGATATTAGGCGTGAGGATAGGCGAAACTTTCCCCATGTTCCGATATTACTGCCAGTACTGAAAATATATAATATACGTAACGTAAACTTAGATTTTCAGTACGGGCAGTAATATCGGAGCATGCCCTTTGTATCAATATTGTATAATGGACACGAAACGTACCATTATGGCCGAGCGTCACGCGTGAGAAAACACGCACGAGGAGCGTTTGCAAGCTAAAAGAAGTAAAAACAACAATGCCAACGAAAACTCGAATGCTGAAAGGCTGCTATATGGTTCAGGAATAGCTGATTAGAAATAAGTTAATTAATTTTTTATTTTTGAATGAATGTGTGACTACTGAAACTTTAAACGCACTTTTCTCAAAAAGGACTTTTTTAACCGCATTCACAATAGAATCTAAAAAATTCTGCATCCGATTACTATAATTAAGGTCGCAATAATATAAATTTGTTCACAAAATCCATCTCTTTTACCCGATGTAGGATTTTTTTATTACTCCTTTTTAATTTTTTTATCAATGAAAGGGCTTTATTTTTTCGTCTATTTTTTTCAAACGTTTGCCATTTTGTCATTTTTTCATAATTTTATTTTTTTTCTACGTCAGGTAATAGTCGTTGGTATATAGTTCATAAATATTTTGGATTTTTATTTCAGATGAACTGTATGGCTGAAATGTTGTCAACGCGACCACCAACTGTTTTTTGGAACGCTGACTTTCGAGCTCTGGACAGTAAATATATGGGCTCCAAATTAATTAGAAAAGATTATTTCTATTTTTTAAATACATTTAATAAAATATTCAGAAAGTCACAGAAAGATACGTTGTACAGTTTCTTTGAAAAAAATTTCTAAAAACACCTTTACTTTTTGAGTGGTTACCCTGGTGTACCCTTCTTAATAGTGAAAAAATATTTTTTATTTCTTATTTGTTGTAATTAATAACCATCGATAATTTTTTTTTGTTATTTATTGAATCATTAATCAATAATTTATATAGATTTATATAGACTATATATAGGGTCGGACGGTGGTCGTGTACGTTGCGTCGCTGAAACTCGCCTGAGGCGAAGAGTATGCGAAACGCAGGTTCGAGTCCACCCAGACCCAGAGAAGGTTTTTAGAGAATTTAGGCGCATTGGGGGTCGTGCACACTGTGTCGCCGAAGCTCTCCTGAGGAGGCTAGTAGGGGTAGCACAGTTCGAACCCCCCCTCCTCCAGACAGTACTAGGGATATGTTAAAAATAAGGTATAAGTTAGAATATAGGTTAAGTTAAAAAAATGTATTGTATGCATCAAATAAAGGATGGAAAAGTCTCTTTGGCTTAACAGCTGGAGACTATAATCCCAGGGTTTTTTTTATAGACTATATATAGATTTGTTACTTTAATATAGTGAGAAAATATTATTTCTCATTTGCTTGTATTACTTTAAAGGCGCTCTTTCACACAATTATGTTATTATCATAGCATCATTATATTGCATTACTATAGCAAAGTTTTCTTCCTTTATTATGATTACGTATTTACCTTATCTATAATAGCCGTTTGAATATAAATTGTATCCAGGAAATCATGCCTGAAGGCCATCGCATTTTCGATATTTCTTTTATAAAATAAAATGTACAGAATATTTAATAATTATGCGCGAGGAATAGAGTGCAATTTAAAGATTGGAAACTCATAAAATCTCGTCAGCGTGAGTTAATGACTCAATTCTTCAAATTCCAAATGTGCAATTATGAAGCCAACATCTGATCAGGAGTGGAATTACGTGCACAATCGAATTCGATCAGTCGACTTCTAATGCGTTTCTGCTCTACAGTTTTCTTAGTTTATGCTTATTTATCATTGGATTTTTCTTGTCAAAATTCCACTCCTGAACCTACAGAGCCGAAAACATTAAATATTGTAAGGATCTTGAAGAGAGTGCAGGCACAAATTAAAGCTCGAGCGAATATTTAACAGTTTTAAACAAAAGTCTGTATTTGTGAAATTAAGGACACAGATTTAGTAAAGAAGATACAAAAGAAAGATTTAGTACATTAACTCAAAACGCACGCAAATAGAGCCCTTGCGCGACTCTCTTTACGCAGATATTTTCTCACACGAAATCGCAATCAGTCCCTCGATAGCTAACACTTCGACTGTTTACTTCGACTGTCCTTCGTCGACTCTCTCAAATCGCGAGCAATTTGAAGCAACGGCTCTCTCCGCCGAATTCCTTTCTTTATTTCTAAATATTGCTTTTAGAATATTGCTTATTCTAAAGATAGGTGTCTATAGCTTCCGGTTATCGACAAGTATTCGATATGATTATTGGACAACGAATCGCAGTGCCGTAGCTAAATTTTCCTTAATTGCTTACAATATTAATAAGGCTGCTGTAACAGGAACTATTACAGTTGGAATTGGTTTTATCCTTCTGGAAAAGAACTATGTGCAGCCATGAATATTCCATGCATGTCCGATAAAACTTATATTAAATATCGAAAAAATTTAATCAATGGTTTTAAGAAAACAACCGTGGAAAATATAAAAATGACTAGCAAAGTTGAAAAGCAACTCGATCTCGAAAGAAAAGAAACAATAAACTGTATTCGGTATATAACTGTTATAGCGGACAATAATTGGATGAAGACATCAACGCCTACGATTCTCTTTCCGGCGTTGATGTTACAATTGGTTACTGCACAAAAAAGATTCCTTCGTCGGTGTCCGCAATAAATTTTGCACGATATGTAATGTAGTGTAGTGGAACAAAACTAAATCGAATCAAGAAACCATAAATGTTACAAAAATTTCGATCGTAACACAAACTCCACAACATGGAGAGCGATACTATTATAAAAGGCTTTAAAAGTAACCTGGAAATGCATGGAATGATTTATAGAACTGCTATTAATGGTAATAGCAGCGTATATCAGACCATCGATGATAATAGAGACCATACCGCGAACAAATGGTGACCGTGCAAATATTGAATATATCAATTACTTGTTTCGCAATCTATGCAAAAAGTTAAGACCCAGTAAGCAAAATATTAGCAGTATGTCGGCAGATTGGCAGCAAATTCAATCAGAGTATTGCGGCAGATTGACATCAACTGCGTCCGCATTGAGCTTGTGTTTTGTCAGCAGATTCTGCTGACCGAAGCTCCGCCCACCGCCGCTCTTTGTTCGCTGACGCAACGGTCCATGACAAAGAGATTCCGCGAAATATTAATTATATGCTTTCGCGAGTAACTAAAATAATAAAGATAACATAAATTATTTATTCTTAAATTAATATTGCAAATATAATTAAATGCTAACATAAAATAATAAAATATGCCGGTCACGTGTCCTACGTCTTCCCGGACGTTACAGAATAAACTAATATTATCGCGAATAACATAAAATAACAAAATACGCCGGTTGCGTGTCCTACGTCTTCCCGGACGTTACAGAATAAACTAATATTATCGCAAATAACTTAAGATAATAAAATACGCCGGTCGCGTGTCCTACATCTTCCCGTCCGTTATGGCATAAACTAAAATATCGCCCGCTGTGCGGAATGATAATTGTTGAGCGCGTTATAATTAAATAACATGTAATCGTCAAGAGTAAACTCTTGTAAATAATATCTTTTTCGCGAAACGCGAGTCCTGCGTTTGCACGGTTAGCTAAAATAAAGTTACATTTTACTCGGTGCTCGGAAACTATCGGTTTTGCACCCGCTACTACTAGAGAACTGAATATCGTTTGGGATAAAGTCCCCTTAAATATAATAATATCGTGAATCGCGATTCCTACGGTCATTACATATGTAAAAACAAAATTAAATATTGCTTCTTGAGCCAGAACTAAAAGAAATACTTGTGGTTTCTCTGAAAGTGCACTAGGGTAGCTTCTCAATATATAAGAAGTGTGGCGTATCTACACTTTCCGCTAGATTTGTTATTTTCCGCCTCGTTCGCGCTCTGGAATCCATTTGGATCGCGGAATAATCAATTACAGCCCATTATTACTAATTTCGCCGGTACCTTCCACTACTCGTTTTCCATGTTTTGCTGCTTGTATATTCGGAGTCCCCGTGTGCTCCGCCGAAGATTGGGCTGAAACCATGAACGTATGAATATATCTGGACGGAGCTTTCTGGCGTGGGGGGTGAAGATTTTAGGGGAGGAGGGGGCCGCCATATTGTCTGGCGACATTAGTGCTGCTCCATAGGTATAGAACAGTGTCATTGAATTATTTTATTGTGCGAAATTAATTTATTACACGAAAATATTAAAAAATGCCGCTTTGTGTTGCAATCGGCTGTTACAATAAAAGTTATCGCAAAGCTAATGATAAAAATCTAGTCTTTCTTTCCCCGAATCCAATAACAATTCTTTTCATCAACCAACTGAGATGCAGTGATATATTTTTGTTATTTATATGAAGAACCGTAATTCTCATGATTCAGATTTTAAACGAATTAAGAACACTTTTAACTATAAAGTGGTCTCGTGGTATTACATATATATGATCAATATTGTTATAATAAAGTTGATTTTAATGTTTATGAATGTAATTCATATATATATATACTATATATATATATATATATATTTATGTATAAAATATATTTAGGTATAAAGTTATTTTCAATAATTTTTCAAAAATTTTAATAAATTATATTTTCAAAAATTTTAATAAATTATATTTTATATAATTATGACTTTATAGCTTAAAATGTTTTAATACGTTTCAAAAAAGCCAAAATATGAGGATTATGGTTCTCCATACAAACAATAAAAATATATCATATTTTGCATCATTTATATTAAAAGATATAAACTTTTAATATAAACATAGAAAATTATTTTCAATTGCGCACAATTGTTGAATTAATGTTCTATTCTATAAAAGTCTGTTCTCATGCAATAGAAGTAGAAATAAAATATCATGATATGTCACATTTCAAACAGAGCGCCAAAATGTCGCCAGACAAGATGGCCGATCCCCCGCCGCGCCAGTATCAGTCCCCTCGCCCTAAAACTAACTTTACGCTCCGTCCAGATATATTCATACGTCCATGGCTGAAACCCCCGGTTTCAAGGTTATGCGTCGTCCTCCGATGCCTAGGATGGAAACGTGTGCAGACGAGTGTTGAAGGCGAAAACGCTGTGCAAGGGCTTCGGTAACCAGTGATATCTCAGAACCGGAATCGACCATCGCGCGCACCTGATGCATGGTTCCTTGACGGTCCAAGACATTGACGCGTGCGGTTGCTAGGAGCACTGTAGCTTCCTTCGTGTTGTGGCTTTGCACGTGGAGAGACGAGACGGTAGCGGACGATTTGGTTTCAGGCGCGTACGCGTCATGCGTCGACGAGTGGTGCCGCGCGTTGCATGCGGCACAGGACTTCTTCGATTGGCAATCTGCGAGCTGATGTTTACCTAGGCAGTTGGGGCACAGATGATTGGATTCCACGAACGTCTTCTTCTCCGTCGGCTTCTTCCTTTGAAAGTCACTGCAGAACAGGATGTAGTGATCTCCTTGACAGAGAGAGCATCGACCTCCCTTCTTGATTGTCTTCTGCGTTACATGCGACCTTGCTGATTTCGTGGAAGCATTCGACTTGCTTCCGGATGCCTCGCTCGACTCGCCCTTTGCAGGATGCAACGCTTCCAGTGTGCGCATTCGACACTCGAGAAATGTCTTAAGTGTCTCGTACGACGGGGGGTCGGATGTTTCGCCTATCGCAATTTTTCAGTCCCGCCGCGAGCGCGAGTCGAGCATTTCGACTATGAAGTGCACGAGTAGATCCGTGCAATCCGTGATTGGGCGGTCGATGCTGCCTAGCGTTCCGACAGTATTCAACATCCCATGAAAAATACGTTTCAAGTCTCCAACTGATTCATTCTTCATTTTAGGTATTGCAAGGGAGGACGACAGACAGGACCTCACCAGAAGCCGTTTGTTTTCGTAGTGGTTTACCAACATGGACCACGCCCGGTCGAAATTTGCATCAGTCGTGGGTATGTTCCGGATCATCTTCTCGGCTTCCCCTTTCACACTGGATCTCAGGTAAAATAGCTGCTCCACGCTGGACACAGCTGGGTCGGTTACCACGAGCGATCGGAAAAGGTCGCGAAACGCCGGCCACTCCTTATACTTGCCGGAGAATGTTGGAAGCTGAATGCGAGGGAGCGTCCGCTGCGACGGAGGAGGTGGATCTGGTGTCTCCGGCGGCGCCATTGCACTCTTGAGTGAGCTCAAACAGTCCATGAGCGTGCCTCTTTGGACCGTAAATGCTTCTTCTACCAATCCATAGTAGTCTGCTTTAATATAATCGCGCTTCGATACCAAATTCCAGTGAGTACTGCACAATTCCTCATGATTCTGTTCGAATTTGTTCCAATGCGCTTCCAAGATTTGTAAGCGTGATTCAATCACTCCTACGGTGATTTTGGCAGTGCCTGACTTCTTCAAATATTCGTAGGCTCGGGCAATGCGACCATGGAGATCCTGTTGACTCCTCAACAAAGCGTCGGCATCCATGCTCATGGTGGACCGGCGACGCGGCGGTGCGACCAACGGCGAAGCAACCGAACTGCAAGATGCACGCTCACGAGCACGTGAATGCACTGACTCCTATGAGAGCCCGTCGCGGAAGAGGACCGCTGGAGAATGGACACAACAAAAAAGATCCGGCTCGAAGGACCAGCAATGTTACATGAAGGGCAAGGTTGTTTGGACACCGCAAGTAAAGTATTGCACAATCTTGACACTACACGATATATTTCAGACAAAAAAGAAAGTACAAATATATATAATAAAAAAAGGACACAATTCGTATTATTAATACGAGGGTGGTTTGAAAAGTCCGTGCAAAGTCAGAGAGATGGCACCACTGGTGCGTATCGGGGTTATTTTTAGTTAGTAGCATATCTTGGAAGAACACACACCAAGTTTCAGCCAGATCGGTCTATTTCTCTGTGTTTGGCGTTCGTTTGAATCGAGAAAGTCGAGTGATTTCCAAAAAATGAATGAAAGAGAATTTCGTGTATTGATAAAACATTACTTTATGAAAGGCAAATCGCCTCAGAAGACTAAGGAGAAGCTTGATAAACATTATGGTGAATCTGCACCTTCGATTAGAACAGTTTATAAGTGGTTTCAAAATTTTCGGAGTGGCCATATGAGCACAAGTGACGCTGAACGTTCTGGACGCCCTATTGAGGTCACTACTCCAGAAATCATTGATAAAATCCATGATATGATGATGGATGATAGAAGAATGAAGGTGCGCGAGATTGCTAGTGCTGTGGGCATCTCGAGTGAACGGGTACATAATATTTTGCATCAACATTTGGGCATGAGAAAGCTATCCGCAAGATGGGTGCCGCGATTGCTCACAGTTGACAACAAACGAAATCGTGTGAGGTGTTCCAAGGACGGTTTGCAGCTGTTTCAGCGGAATCCACAGGACTTTAAGCGTCGTTTCGTCACTGTGGACGAAACATGGATACACCACTACACGCCTGAGACCAAGGAACAGTCCAAACAATGGGTTGCCAGCGGGGAATCTGCACCAAAGAAGGCGAAGACCGTTCTTTCGGCCGGGAAAGTTATGGCGACTGTCTTTTGGGATTCGCAAGGAATAATCCTCATCGACTATTTGAAAAAGGGCAAAACTATTACAGGTGCATATTATTCATCGTTATTGGACGGTTTGAAAACCGAGCTGCAAGAAAAACGTCCACGATTGGCCCACACAAAAAAGTCCTTTTCCATCACGACAACGCACCAGCTCACTCATCTGTAGTTGTAGCCGCAAAATTGATGGAATTAAGGTTCCAACTCGTTCCGCATCCCCCCTATTCTCCAGATTTGGCTCCCTCGGAGCTTGTTCCCCAATATGAAGAAATGGCTGGGGGGAAAGAGATTTTATTCAAACGAGGAGGTGATTGCGGAAACGAATGCCTATTTTGCAGAGTTGGACCAATCTTATTATTTGGAAGGGATCAACAAACTGGAGCAGCGTTGGACGAAGTGTATAAGCCTAAAAGGAGACTACGTTGAAAAATAAAAATAGTTTATCCCGAAAAATTAAGTAGTTTTCATTTTTGCACGGACTTTTCAAACCACCCTCGTAACTCGCAAATGCACCCGCGGTAGTTCGAAGTAAGCATCTTCGATTGAATATGAATATAATACGGCGCGACGACTTTCGATAGCGAATACGAAAAGCAATCTGGCGCTGCTCTTTGCGCGCTCGTTGCTTTTATACGCGCGATTTTTCTAGACGTTTCTAGATAGGATTTAGTGCGATACGGTGAACGACGAGGTGACTTTTGGCATGTATTGTTGTTAAGATGCTAGATGTTTTGTTCGGTTTAATGACTCGAGTTGACAATTTTACTGTCGACAATTATTTACGACAGCCTTGAAGGTGACTATCGAATCTAAACATGTGCGCAGGGCAATGCCGAATATTTTCATGTAACGATAATTGATTTTGTAATAATGCGCTCTCTTAGTTTCAAACATACAATCTGACAGCAATTTGCGAGCAGGACCTGCAGTTTCTTGCAATTTGAACATAAATATATTAATAAAATTGAATATTTTTTAATAAATATAACAGATGCATAAGATGTTATCAATTAATTATAATTTTCTTTTCATAAATATGACATTTAATGTATAACATATATGTAATATCGTAGTTATATCTCATATAACAAATGTTCAATTTAATTAAATTTTAATAATAAAATAAATTGTAAAAATAAATTAATTTTTAAAATTTAAGATATAATTATTTATATGAGAATTAAATTCTTGCTTTATGCTTTAAATGAATAGGAAATAAATCAATATAGGAAGTAAATGGATAATTTATCCTATTGATTCCAATCAGTTTAAAACTGATAGAAATGTACTTTTAATCCTTTAATAATAGGCCACGACTTTTGCAGACTTTATATGTATTTTTAACAGAAATTTGATTGCGAGAAAATACATCGCATAGCGGTAAGCGAAGGAACTATTAAATAACTGCAAAATGCAGATTCTGTTGTCAATTTGTCATCAGATTGTGCGCACGCAAACCTTGCTCGATTTCTGCGGCCAATCTGCTATGATAATTTTATACAAATCCTACTTGGTTTATGCTGCTGACTTGCTACCAAATTATGTCAGCAGGTTTTGTAACATTTCTGCCAACATTCTGCTATCATTATTTCATATAACAGATTTTGTATACAATCTGCAGTTTTTTTGCTAGCAAAAATATATAACAGACGTTTGGCAAAATCTGTTCAAACAGATATGGCTGTCTGGGGAGTTGTAGTATAGAGACAACTCAGCAAGAAATGCATAGAAAGCGTGATTTTGTCCAGCTACGAAATGTTGTAAAAAAACAATGTTTTTGAAGATACAACAAGAAGTGATAAAAGTAATTCATTTACGAAAATAAGAAGAGCAATCTGACCATTATAAGGTTAGAAAATTACAAAAAGATATATTAAATATTCCTAATCATATATTTGATAAAAATAAACAATGTAAGAAACGCCGTCAAATATGTGATTATGATGAAACAAAAAACAATTATGTATTATTTCTCAAGTTGCAAAATATTTAGAAAAAGTATTATCGTAATGCAAAAACAGTGCTATTGTATATTTAAACACTTATTCCGGTAGCTTGTTGCTAAAATTCACCAACAATCAGAGTCAACTCGATAAATTTCGCATTGTGTAATAGAAAATAAACATTTTGAGTTTGACATTGTCCGAACTAAATTACACGTTTCGTAAATGTGCGCGTTGCGACATATCATATTAGTGCGTTGTATTAATGCTCTGTAAGTTATGTGTAAACGTGTGAGTGAGGAGAAAAAATGACAGCTCTCAAAAATTTAATATTTGAATGCGTAATTTTAGCCGCGAGTTTAGTGCTGATCATAAATGCTATTTCGTATTTATCGTAGCTGACGGAAAAAGGTCGCTTAATAATTACAATATTTCTACGAAATTAGCATGCTTGAGCCCCAATTTTTCACTCAGAATTTTATATAGATTGGGGCATTTCGGTGGTCTTGTTAAACATTGCCGCTGAAATAATACTTATGCGTGAAAGTTTCCAACACGATCATCGAAGGATACAGTTATTAGGTAATTATTTTATTCTATACTTTTGATGAGAAAATTGCAACCGTGATTATATTATAAAGTTAAATTTTCAATCGTTATTAATTATTCATAGCGAATAACACTCCTGTAAAACTGGCTTTCCTCACCCAAAGACGACAAGCGGAAGAAGAATCCAAGGCAGAATCTTCACGTAAGTTTACTCACAATAAAATTATACATTAATTATTTACAAAAAATTGGAAATTCTTTATTCTCTCGTCGTCGATTTCAAAATTTCAAAACAAATTTCAAAATTAACTTTAACAAATTGTTTAATTTAGCAGCACCAAGTTTTTTTTAATTTTTTAATTTGTAATAATTTTTAATTTTTGCAAAAATTTTTAATTTTTCTATTAATTTTTAATTTTTTTGTGTTTGAATTATTCTTTTTTTTATTATTACGATTCTACATGGGTTTGCAGTAGGTAATTTTTCATACAACTTTCAGCGTGAAGAAAAGTCTATATACGACTTTATATGGGTTTGCAACTTTAATTTTTCACTGATACAAGTTTCTACTTTTACATGGCGCAATTTTTTTGATATTATTATTTTTCTTGTGCGATTCTACATGGGTTTGCAGTGGGTAATTTTTCATTACTGGCGTGCCTATACTTGGCGTTTCTTTTTACCTTTTTTTAAAGGTAAATTTTTAGAAATTATATACAATACATCGCCCCGGTCAGTCGACCGGGTCAATTTTCATATCAGCTTTTTAACTCTTGACTTTGAGGAGCTTAGGCTCCCCTCATGCGTTTAATTGCATATAGTGTTCAGAGATGGGTTGGGGGGGGAGTGATTGTCCCCCGCTAATAAATTTATTTTTTATATTGCACCCCGGGGGCCTATCTCCCCAAGGAACATTAACTAATTTCAAAATTAACGACATACAATTAGGACATACGAAATTCATCGACAGTGTTAATTATATGCCGATGCGCTTATTCGAGTTACTGAAGGCTTTCGGACTGGAGGATAAATCGGATAAAAATATTTTTTTCTTATTTATTTATTAGCACCGTCGAAAATAAATCATATTTGGACCATTACACGCCCTGCGTTATTATTCTCCTGAAAATATGAAGGCAGAAGAACGCGAACTTCATACTCGTACAATTTAATAATATCTGAGAAATCCGTCATTCCTTATCACTTTTTCTACATAAAATCTTTAATTTTTCTACGATTGTACCATTACATATCTGATTACTTTTAAAAATGCATCTAACTCATACAGAGAGAATTACTATATTCTTATGATGCGAGGGTATAATGATAAAATGAGATTCTACCAAGACGTCGCGAATCTGTTTAGTAACACATATCCTCATCGCGATCCAATTTCTAAAGTTGCTGTCTATCGAATAGTTTCGCGAAAGAACAAGTTCAGTTGCAGATGAAAAAAGATCCGGGAAATCAAAAACAGCAAGTAACGATGATGTAGCTTTGAAAGTTCTACAAAGTGTTATCGAAAATCCCCATAAGCCTCCTTCGAAAATAGCTCAGTGCAATATAAGTCGAAAATCGATCGCAGACATTTTGAAGAAACATGATTACCTCCCGTATAAAATGAGACTCGTTCAAGAACTGTCTGAGAATGATTTTGACAGAAGAATTAAATTTTGCGAGAAAATGATGAGACGATATGATGAGAACCATCAATTTTTTAATTGGATTTGTTTTTCTGACGAGGCCACCTTCGAGTTAAACGGATCTGTCAATCGTCAAAATTTAATATTGGGTTAACTATAATCCTCAATGGATGAGGGATTGTCATACTCAATATTCCCAGAAACTAAATGTTTGGGCTGAGATAATAGGTCATCATACATATTGTAGGACCGTTTTTATTGAAGGGAATATAAATGCACACAATTACGTACACCTATTAAAAACCGAAGTCGTGCCACGTATGTCCAAAACATTACAGGAATTGCTTTTGAACATGTTTGGTTCCCGCAGGATGGGGCTCCAGCTCACTTTGCCGTAATGATTCGTGATTTTCTGAATGAAACATTTTCTAATAAATGAATTGGTAGAAGAGGTACAATCAAGTGGCTACCTAGATCACCAGACCTAACCCCACTAGATTATTTTTATTGGGGATATTTGAAGAGCAAGATATACGAAACAAAACCTGCCAACATTGATGAATTACGAGCCAGAATATTAAACATTTCGAATTCAATTGGATAGGAAATGCTAGAAAATGTACTGCAAAGAGTGCAAAGTATCTACATCCGTTTGGCACACTATCAAGCAGTAAACAGACATCAATTTGAACACCTAATACATTAATTCTTTAATTACTACAACATTATTAATCTAACACACATACACACACACACTCGTGCGCACAGAGAGGGTTTGGACTCCAAACTTTGGAGTCGTAAAATATCGGGGGACTGACGAACTTCGGGATCCTTATCTCTGGCTGTGCTGACACATACACACATGCGTGCGCGCGCGTGCGCACACACACGCACACGCACACATACATACAAGAGATGTAAATCCGACTGGGCAACCTCCACGTGATACATCTTGGGTAATGCGAATGTCGGCGGTACTGTAACTTTCAAGTTTTATAATTCAAAAAGTACTTAATAAAAAAATATTTTATTACAGCGTTTTGGAAACGTCTCGACTTCAATATATACAATAATCGCACAAGAGAAAGATCGAGAGTGAGATGGTAGATTGCAGATGCGAAATCTTTGCTGCGCGTGTCGAGTTGGAGCCGATGCACTGATTGTGAGATGTGTGGACGGCTAAACTTCATGAGGCTTGTTTCGGAGTTGTAGCGCCATTGTACTGAACTGCACGAAAAAAGTTATTATTCCTGGATGTAGGAATTTTATATTCCAATTGATGATAATGGAATATGTAGTTTATGTTACACTAATTTTAAATTAATTAAAGATTTATTTATTTAAAAACACATTTGAACCATGAGTACAAAGAAATTTCTACTTTAAATAATAATATGTGGAAAACAAATTTTCAAAAAATTAATAATACCAGAGCAGAATGCCTATTATGCAATAAAATTGTATGTGTTGTTTTAAAAATTTCTCCGTATGCTCAACAACATAGTAACTCCCACGGTGGACTAAAATAAAACCGCCGAACGGATAATGAGGAACAAGGATTACAGCGAGAAATTAAATCCCTACTTGGATCAACTGTCAAACTTGAACTGCCGAAATAATCAGTTGTCGATCGGAGCGATGGACCCTAGCCGGACCGAAGAGAATGGCGACTTTTGCAGCGAAAATCCCAGCGGTGACACGGCGAAACTTCTAGATATTGATTAAAACAGAAGCCTACGATGCAGTTTTGTGCATCAACCAATGCGAAACTATTTAGGAAAGGTATAACCAAAATCTAAACTTCTTTTATTTATATTTAATTAATCTTTTTCTTAAATTTATATTTTTGATTTATATTCTACATATATGCAATATATCCATAGGGACAATATTAGGCCTAAAAGGGGAATATGTAGAAGCTTGTGCAATCTTTCTCTTTCTCTCCTGAAAAACTAAAATTCAAACATTTTTTTAAATTCAATGCAACATTAGAAAATGTGAAATATGCATATTTTAAAGTATCAATTGCAAAAGCACTATTTGAGGAAGTTATAACAAAATCCTAATCTTCTTTTATTTAAATTTAATTAATCTTTTTTTAAATTGATCTTTTAATTAATTAAAAAAATTTTTTTAAATCTTTTTCCTAAATTGTATATATATTCTTGATTTATATTTTACATATATGCAAATTAAAAAAATATGTGTATATGCATTGTGCGTACCATAGGAATATTGGGACTTATAATCAGAGGGACATGATTCACTAGAAACGGGTGAGAATCTGTCATATTTTGCCGATACTTTTGCCTTCGTTAAGATATAATGAATCAGATCCTTTTTTTGATGACGTAGACAACCAGCAGTTCCGAGGATAGTTAAATTAATGAGTTCTTTTGGTTAAATAGAATATCGAGAAATCTTCCAAAATCGAGAATATATATATTTCTATAGATATCATTACATCTCTTTCCTTTTTCACAAAAATGATTTCCAATGCAAATCTCAAAATGTATAATACGGACTCTGCATCATTATCAGGTATACCGCTTCAACAGCTCGAAATAGTAACTTTTTTGAAAAATCTTTCTTATAGTTAATCTACTTGTATATACACACATTATTATTTAATAATTTTAAAAAAAGATATTTTAACGGAGTACTGCAGTGAAATTATTTAATAGTAATTTTAAATTCATTAAAAAAAGGCACTTTGAAAAGAGCACAAAAAATTTCTGAGGCATTGAAATACCATGAGCCATCATGTAAAGATATATTTTGTCCGGATGTCCTTGGAAGGAACAGGAAGGAGCGACTAACAATTGCGGGCTATTTTGCGTGGAATACATCCGCAATTTAAATATTACACTATTAGAAGATTTATTTATAAAAAGAGAAAAAAAGAATCCACAAATATAATTCTAATTCTGGTCGAGAAATTCTATAAAAATTCATAATTCTTTAGAAATACTTAAAAGTATCATTAAATAAACTCAATATTAGAGATCATATTGAGAAATAATTAAAAGCCGTAACGAAAATATTGTATGTTGGTACATATGTATTAGAATCAGTTATATTCACAATATATACAAAATTAATTTTAATTAGAAGAAAGCAGAAGCTTAACTCTTGTCGCAGAATGTTCTACAATTAAAGACAAATTAACTGCATTATGTGGCGAATTTAGACGTACAGCCTCATCTGAAAATTATTTTTTTGAGTCTACATATCATCATAATGCAACTTCATTTGAACCTTTGGTAATGAATACAGAAGGAAAAGTAGTAAATAAATTATCATTAATAACAGATAGATCCATAAAATCTTGGTCGTGTAATACTTCAATTGTAAAATTTACGATTCGCTTTTAATTGACCATTATCAGAAGTTCCTCGAAACTGTAAATAGATATACTTTAAAGAATGCACCAAAATTGATGTGTGCAAAGTATTCATACATATATTATAAAAACTTCAAATGCGAAATTGGATCATATGCGTAGCTGTCATATAGATTTAACATTTTGCAAAGGTATGTTTCTTTCAATTCAATTATTATATCGCCTCATTTTCCAAAAGTAAGATATATGAAGCGTTTAATTTATCAACTTACAGTTTTATTATCGAAAAACTGAATATTTAGACAAAGCATTAATTCATGCTGACATAAACACAATAAATAAAATTGTGACTTCTGCACAAGAAAAAGCAGATATATGTAAATATCAACAGACCAATACAATTTTGAGTAATAATGATATTATTTCTAAACATCATAAAGCATTTAAAGTCTCGACTAAACGCTCAGTAAACACACTACAACATATTTGCGAATCATGCGAGAGATTGTTATAAAAAAGATATTTCTAAAGTCAATAGTCTTCAAGAGCACAAATTTGAAGAGATTTCATGACATATGTACAACAATAAAAAGTTAATGCGTAATATATATATAATTATTGTGTAAGCAACTTTTGAAAGGGCTTAATTTCTATATATTGCATCTTAAATAATCTTCTTAGATGAAGTGCACGAAGTAATATTATCTCTTAATACATTTAAAAAAATTTTTATACGGAGAGTTAAAACGTATGAAACTGTTCTTAAAATAAGAACTGTTATTAATAAGAAGTTGCCTCGAAAACAAATGGTTAAAGGTAAAAAAAGTTAAAGGTAGAATATTTCATTTACCACTTTTGTTACAGGAAATATTGAATAAATTATATCTTATACTGATCCATTAAATAATAATTATAAATTATGTGTATTAGTTAGAGGTATTTCGACAAAATCAAAAATTATTTGCGAAGGGACAATTAATTAAAAAGACAATTAGTTAAAAAAGTATTTGCCGTTTTAACGTAATTAAAGCACAACAATGATTTATTCTATCTTATATATTACATTGCCAAATGATCATAATAAATTATAAATTAAGAAATATTTTTATCGGCTCTCCGTATATAATAAATGTGATTTTTAAATCCGGCCCGTTCGAGGATTGTCAATTGATGGAACTTAGTAATCTCAAACCAAGAGATACAGTTCTGGAAAATTAGAATTAATTTTCGCGCGTGGCTCTATGGGCCGAATTTAAAAATCACATTTATAATAAATATTCCCGATTCAGCGACTTTCGGATCTATATTTTTCTCGCCTACATTTCTTTAGGGGGGACAGAGGGGATCTTATATATGTAAAGTTTCAGTATATTCACTCGTAAAGGACCACAACCACATGGCCGAAACGTTGTGAATGTTAAGAAATTATTTCAAGCTAGTTTGGTCGAATATTCTAAAACTCGTATTATTTATCTACTAGCGACTTGAATAACTAATCAAGATTTTGACACACTCCTGGACCTAGATATGGAGTATACACATCTATTATATCGAGCCTTTAAATTCTTAAGGCGCAGGTACAATGGAGATTCGTAAGCTTAACTGTAAGACCTAACCGTAAGAAATCGCCTCCTATCGTTTACAATGGCAGCCTATAGTCGTAACGTAACTTAACGTAACGAACCGTAATTCCGTAACGTGAGTTTATGTTTATGTTGATTCTAACCTCTGTTATTTTAACTTTTACAGAGTGCAGAAATTTCACTGTTTACTGATGGATATTCAGCGTATTAAAAAAATAACTCTTGTGGCTGTTAATTTGGCTACAATAATTCTGCAATTATTGCGGAAAAAAAATAAAAAGTTTTCAAAAAGAAGATATTAGGTTCGACCAATGTTATTACAGCGGAAGCAAAAAGGTCATTTTTATACTCTCCCAATTTATTAAAAACAATGACGACGAGCAGTTTTTCAAGTTTACTAGAATGACTGTTCCACAATTTAAAAGACTATTAGAATTAGTGCAAGAATCTCTAGTAAAAAGAAGTATTCGAGAGCCTCTGTCACCAGAACATCGATTATGTATTACTTTGTAGTAAGTATATTTTGTAATACTTTCAATAATTAAATAATATACGTATGTCTTTTTTGAACTGTCATAACATGAATATTTTATTTCGTAGTTATCTTGCCCATGGATGCAGTATGCAAACTGTTGCATGGAACTTTTACGTCTCAAAATCAACTGTGAGCAAAGTTATCCGTGAAACTTGCAAGATTATATGGGACAAGTTATCGCCTATATATTTGCCAAAACCTACTATGAATGACTTAAAAAGATACTCTCAAGATTTCCAAGAACTATGGAATATGCCGAATTGTTTCGGCGCGATTGATGGAAAGCACATCGTTGTACAAGCTCCTAATAATACTGGAACCAGTTTCTTCAATTATAAAAAAACGTTTAGTATCGTATTAATGGCAGTTTGTGACGCTAAGTACACTTTTACTCTGGTTGATGTCGGTGCTTTTGGTTCCCAAAGTGACGGAGGAGTTTTCAAAGAATCGGCTTTTGGAATAGCTCTCGATAACAACGAAATGGAAATACCAGACGACAATTGCTTACCAGAAACTGATACAAGTTCCCATATTATAGTTTCCATATTATATGGTTGCAGATGAAGCGTTTCCTTTAAAGAGCTACATTATGCGACCATATCCTGGAAACAATTTAAATAAAACACAAAAAATTTTCAATTATCGTCTTTCTCGAGCACGTCGTGTTATTGAAAATTCCTTTGGAATTCTGGCCAGTCGTTGGCGAATCTTTCGATCAACGATTATTGCACATGTTGATACCGCGGAATGGATTGTGTGTGCAGGATTATGTCTTCATAACTTTCTCCGGAAATCAGAATTAATTTCAAAACCAGAAAATGCTATGTACTGCCCTCCCAATTACGCTGATACATGGGACAAGAAAGGAAATGTCATATCTGGACAGTGGAGACAATACGACAAAAATATTACCTTTAAGAAGATGGGAAGAATGGGAACTAATAATGCTACACGAAAGAATGTTACCTTACGTGACACGCTTGCCGAATACTTAGTTTCTCCAGAAGGCGCAGTTTTGTGGCAAGAAGCATATATCACGAGAGGATCATTTTAATCCTACAATTCGTGAAGATGTTTACTATTCATAACATTTACTATCGACATTATTTTGAATGTTTAGTATTCTTTTATTTTAAATAATTCATTAAATAATAATCTTATCAGGTATCACACATTATTTCTTTATTAATAAACTTTGGATACATTATAAGTCTCGATTATAAAATTGCCACTCGTTTACACAAAAGTGATAGAACTTAAATAATTATAAAACTAAAACTTATTTCTTTGGATAATATCACATTTTTTTCATTAATCACATTTATTTTTTATAAAAGTACCATTCTAATTGTAAAGCTTGAACTTATATATATTTCATTTTTATATAGTATATTTGTTGCAACTAATACCTATAGAAAAGTAATCACAGTTTCACGGTGGATCTACAATCTAACAATGATATATATATATGTTCAAAACTTAACACAATTATTTATTTTTTATAAAATAAACTACAATAGCATAGAAAACAAAACTAACTTTCTGGATAGAATCACAAAATTAAAAAATAAAATAAAATAAAAAATAAAATACTGTTTTATTGAGAGCTGAAGTTTACTCTGAATCAGATTCCAATTCTAGCATAATGGTATTAATCTTGGTACGACCGATTTTTTGCTTTTTCTTCGACATGTTCTTAAATTGACTGTATATAGTCATGCAAAAATTATAGGCAACATCATCGCATTTGTCAGTAGATTCACATAGTCCTTTCACACTTTGCAGTGCTTCAGAAACAACGTGTAATGCATCATCTTCGGCACTTACAGAGGTTTTTAGAGTTTTTTTTGTTTTGTTACTTACAATGTCTGTATGTGTTTTATTGAGAGCTGAAGTTTTGACATTCAATAAATTGGCATTATTTTCATCCGACGATTCCACTTTCAATATATCGTCTTCCGATTCTTTGAATTTATTTTTTACTTGCGTTTCAAGTTTAATTTTGTTATTCCCCACATTTTGTAGATATTCGATTATATCTGACTCATCGGTCTCTAGCGTATCCCACATAGCAGATTCTTCAGATGATGACAAGGGTCTTTTTAAAACATTTCCACGTGTCCTGGAATAATTGGAAAATACTTTTTTTTACGTGCGTAGTTATCATGTAGTATGTATAATTTAATACATTATATTTAGCATAGTCGACTATCTTTAATTAAAAAAATGTACAGATGCAGTAACTATACAGATGAGTCAATTTTTAGAAGACTGCAGCGTATAAGAATATAAATACATAATTTAATAAATTTCGTGAAAATACTTGAATGGGTAATAAATTACATACCTTCTACTTTTAATATGAGGTTCTAAGAATTGTAAAGCTTTATATAGATCACTAGGAGTAAACTGTTTTGAGGATCCTGAGCCAGATGGAAGTCCTGCTTTTAATAATCTTCTCTCGCGAGTAAAACGTTCTCGCAATTGGCTCCATCGATGTTCGCAGTCAGCAGCTGCATAATAATATATGTATGATTAAATTATAGTGCACATATATAACCGCTCTTGTATTACTATAGAATAAATAAACTAAATAAATAAATTAAACTATGATAACACGATAACATATACGTACCTGTTGCATTCAATGCTTTTGCAATGCTACACCACGAATTTTGTGATTTTATTTTATCTTTATAATCAGGACTGCTTTTATTATATAAATGGAGACACTTCTCAACCAATTCAATTAAACATTGGTCCGTCGGATCCATTGTTATTTATTATAAATATTTATATTTGGTTATAAACATATAACCTCACACTCGTGCTGTATGTATCTAGAAGATACATTCTGAATCTAACCTCTTTTCGTTACCGTAACCGTAAAAGTTCAAATAAACCAACTTTTACGGTTACGGTTATGGTTATGGTTACGGATCTCCATTGTACCCGCGCCTTTAGTGTTTAATTCACGCCGGCGAAAAAAGGCGTTATTTACAAACAGTTGTTTATCAAGGCAGAGAAAAGTATAGAGTCGAAGGGTCTGAATAGCTCAGATGGTGAGAGCAATCGCCCGACAAGCGAAAGGTCTCGGGTTCGTTTCCCGATTCAGCGACTTTCGGATCTATATTTTTCTCGCCTACATTTCTTTAGGGGGGACAGAGGGGATCTTATATATGTAATATTTCAGTATATTCACTCGTAAAGGACCACATGGCCGAAACGTTGTGAGATGTTAAGAAATTATTTCAAGCTAGTTTGGTCGATTATTCTAAAACTCGTATAATAAATTATGTTTAGCAAAATTTAAAAAATTTAAATTTCCAATTGGAAGAAACAGAAAATAATACGGAAGCGATAGTAGCAGATGAACCTCAATTATTAAATAATTTGATAAAAAAAGACGAAAAATCCTTTTTTAAAAAGGATATGTAAAGTCGATTGCTCGAATATCTCGAAGTTTATTGTTGTCACTTTTCCGCGATGCTCATTGGCTGTCAAGATTCGCGTTGTGCGTTATATTCGTAGCATCGAGAGACTGTTCGCGAGAATTAGCAGTTTGACAATTTGTTTAAAATTAAATCAAATAAAATAATATTATTTTAAAATAATAGGTTATAATACTTTAAACTCAATTAATATTTTTGACAGTTATCAGCTGATTTCTGTCAAAAAATATTAATCGCGGATAAAGTATTATAACATATTATTTCAAACATATTATTTTATTTTATTTTATTTTGAACAAACTGTTAAATTACTAATCCTCACGGTGACAGCCTCTCGATGTTACGAATGTAACGTACAATGCAAATCGAAACAGTCAATCAGTATCGCGGAAAAGATGCAACAATACTTGCGAGAATCGACTAAACATGCCTTTTTTAGAAAGTTATAATATTTTAGATTCGATTAATATTTTTGACAATTATCAGTTGATTTTTGTCAAAAAATATTAATCGCGAATAAGATATTATAACATATTATTTGAAAGATATTATTATTTTAATATTTTCAACATATTATATACATTCCCATTACCGCTATAGAAATGTTATAAAATAAACAATTTCTTACTCACCGATACGTACAATAGCAGAGTTGTAGTACACAGTACACATTGATCTGAAAATAAAATATTCAAATTATGTATATACATATGTGTGTATTATTTTAAAATTTAATTAGCAAATTAACGCTTTAACAGCTAATTTCCGTGAAAAAATATTAATCGAGTTTAAACAAACTTTACATTATTTTTCAAAAATATATATTTTTTTAACATAAAACCGAAGAATTGCGCGCGCGCGTGTTGTTCTAGTGATAAAGAAGCTACATTGGAGGATCAACACAAGGCAATGTGTTTATCAGTAACAGGTTACTGACGAAGATTATGATTATTTCGAGCAATATACTATATATCCTTTATATGAAAAGAAAGCAAAATTACGACAATATTATATCAAATGTTAAAAATTAAGGATTTGCCTTTTTATACCTTTTATATCATTTATACCATTTATACCTTTTATACCATTTATACCATTTATATTATATGTATGTATATGTATCTATTTTATACCTAAAATAATTTTTAAAAAGAATTTCCCGTAAAAAATAATGTACCCCCAAAAAATGTAAAAATCAAAACTAAAATTAACCAACAACTAGCCAAGACATAGAAAATATTCAATTTCTAAAGCATTTTATAATTTTATAATAATATTTGTAATTTTAAATAATATTTGCAATTTGAAATTGTAATTTAAAATAATATTTCCCATAAAATCAATTTTGCTTATAAAAAACATTATGATAGATTCTTTTCAAAAAATTAAAATGCATTTTAAGGAAAAGAGGGAGAATTAACGAATATCACATGCCGATGAAAGAAGCTTTAAACATAAGTGATAAATAGATCGTAAAGTGTGTGATATTAGGGAATTTTAAGGCGAATTTTATATGTAATATAATTACATACGAACATGATTTGTTGACATTTGCTACGCGCAAAACGCTTTGCTTGTCCACGGATTTTTTCGCATGTTAAAACATTACAGGAATTACACTCATTGTCAGTACTCATTGTCAGTATGAAAAATCTATCTATAATATACGTAACGTAAACTATAAATTTTCACTACTGGCAGTTTATATCGGAATGCCCATATATGCATGTACAATAAATTGTAATCAATTAAAGAATCGTTTATGTTTATTTACTGAAAAAATAACTTTCCTGATTAATAAATCAAATTAATAAATTTGAAATTATAAATGTTATTAATTTAAAGCAAATTTCTTTACAACATATTTATTAATAACAATTAACAGAGTTATCATTAAAAATTAAATTAATTACCATAAAAAGCAATTTTGGAGTAAAAAGAGTGAATAAAAAAAATCTATTATATCTCCAATATAGCAATGATAATAATTGCTTTATTTTTATTAAAATTATTAAATTATATTTTTCGAACTCAAATTATTTTTCTATACTATTAATTTACTACACAAAATAATTTGCTGCTATGATTAAATTTGATAATAAAAGAGTTTGTTCCATGAGCATACTGACACAATTGCTTTCATATATAACTTTCTGTCGAACAAATATCATATATAACTTTCTGTCCAACAAATCTGTTTAATTACTAATATTAAATTTAACTCACAAATAGCTTTGGTGAATCAACAATTTAATTTTTATGTTAATCGATGAATTTTTGTATAGAGCTTGTTCTCAAAGTAGAAAAATTAACAATTAATGACAAAAAAGCTGAAGGATTTGAAGAATATAAGTTGGTACAAAAAATAATTTAAATAAAAATTGTACTTTAAAGAAAAATAATATAAAAAGCATCCAAAAAATAATAAACAAACATAATATATATTTTTTCCTAATAGTTTAAAATAAATTTTTGATAATTTATTTTCTCTTCTTTTCAGAAACTTACTTACAATTACTGTAATTATTGTACAGATAAGAGTTATAATTTAAAAAGATTTATGGAGACCATAAAAAGACATGCAATGAAAAATAAATTAAACTTAAAATATTTTTAAAAAAATATTTTTGTACAAAATATTGAAATACACACAGATGATATATTTAATTATTTATCTTTTATATTTTATAATATAAGGAGCAATAATATCCTAAATAATTATCTCAAATAATATCTCTAAAATATGTTTTGATTGAAACACTTTATTAATAGAATTATTTTTTTAAGGTAAACTTTCAAAATTTGAAAAACTACTTTTATTTAATTCAAACAAAACGCTATATTTCATTTTTACGTATATTAATTCTTCCAATTACATTCGACACATATTAAAATAGAACATTATCGAAAAATCAATAGTATTCTCAAGAGAGATTTTATTAGACAGATTTTATTTAATTTATACATTTGAAACAAAACCGTACTAATTTCTATTTACTTCTAAAAAATTTTATAATGATTTTATATTTAAAGCACATTTTTCTTTTTTCTATATATTAATAAATCTTTCCCATTGCTTATATACAAATGTTCTTTGTCATTATCGTAGTCAATTTAAGAGGATATAAAATATATAACAAATTAATATTATAACAATACAATTATGCTAATTGTTTAATAGCATAATATTATTTCTTCTTTTATCTTATTTTCTGATAAGAATTTGAATGATATTTTAGAATTATTTTCTTCTCACTTGAGAATTCTTCAGAGACATGCTAAAATTATTAACTATAATATATATTATCTCTGTACACCAAAATTTTATCAATATTAACATAAAATAACTTGATATTCTGATAAATAATATTTATCGAGTGACAGTATATACATAAAAATTACCAAAATCGTACAGAAATCATGAACATCATTCAGTATAATTTGCTAATATATTTGATTTTGCGATGAAGTTTTTTAACTAATTTTATTGCACTGTGATTTTCTATAGCCGCGCAAATAATTTAATTTTACTTCCCGCAAGTTCTACCAATAATCTTTGCGCCTAGAGTAAGTAAAAAACTTTTTTTATAAACATAATTTGATAGTTTGTATATAAATTTTATTGTAATTTATTGGTTACTCTTAAAAAAAAACTTGAGTTTATTATTAATTGAAGTGTTTTATAAATGAATATTCAAAATGTTCGATAATGTTCCGGAAATGTCCAAAGTTAACCGAAGATATTATCACGACGCAAAGTTGAAACCGATTTTATATGATAAAATACAGCTTACAATTTTTAAAATTTTGTGTATCTGTTCATAAATAATATGAACGCAAAAAAATAGTAGTTTAAAGCAATTGAAAGGATGTTGTTCTTGTTTTATTCCATTCTGCAAAAAAAATCATAAAAATATACATGAAACAATTTTCGTGGATGTCCCTTAAGACAAAACACGATAAAAATGGTTTCAACTCTACGACATGAATATAAGCTAACAAAATCAAACTTATAATGTTGTCAAGATTATTTGAATGTAAGTGTATATAGAATAAGATATTAAACCTATGAATACGACGCGCCACTAGGCTTTCCTCTAAACAATGTTTTGGGTCAAGACGTCACTACAATGACTTCCCTCTAAACGATTGTTTGGGACAAAACGTCACTAAAGTGGCTTCTTTTTATTATATATAATGTCGCTAAATATCTTATTATTGGAAACTTTACGTAAATTTTTGCTGTTATTATTATTATTATTATTATTATTGTTTAGTATTATTGTTATTATAAGTATTATTGTTATTATTATATTACTTAATATGCAAGATGAAAAAGTTCTCTATCAATATCTTTTTCCATTTCTGATTTGTATCGCTTATAATTTTTTTAAAATTATATTTTGTCATCATAGAAATATTTTCATGTTTTATTTGTCTGCATTTGTTTTATCAAAAAAAAAAAAAAAAAATATTCAACGACAGTATTAAGTATGATCGCCAAGAGTTCACAATTAAGATATACTTCCATTTCTTAATAGTATATTGATACAATCTTTGAAGAAAATAATTATTTGTTTGTCGACGTATCATTATCAGGTATATATTATTGCTTTTGAGTTTGTAGTTGTATTAGTAGTATTATTTTTAATTATTTTATTTCTTTTAATTTTGTAGACTTGTTCGTCCTATGGTTCGTCCTATGGTTCGTCCTATGGTTATAATAACAATAAGTGTAATAAAAAAAAAATTATTAAGCGATGCAAAATCAAAAATAGTGGGAGATGTTGATAGAGAATGTTCGCATCTTGCATTAAATAATAGAAAAAATTTACATAAAGTACGAAGGCGAATATTGAATTCATCGGAATCGGAAAACAAAGTCGATAATTTAGATATTTAGAAGAAACAGAATGTGAGGAAATGAATAGATCACATACAAATTTGCAATTAAGAATATTCAAATTTGATATGAATGGTTCTGGCATAAAATCTTATCTTTATTGGTTTTCCACTGCGTTAGATTATTTTCAATTATTTTTTTTCTGAAGAATTAGTCGCATTTATTGCAGTAAAAGCAAATATTTACTGTCACTATGCAATGAATAATAACATACGTTTTTTCTCAAATAGTTATGAAAAAGAAACTACAGTAAATAAAATTTTCTGGTTTTTTTTCCATTAAATTACTGATGTCGCGAGTAAAAAAATTACATTATACAGAATTCTAGTCAAAAGATAGATTGCGTACAGATATTTTTAATCAGATTATGTTTCGAGACAGATATATGTTTTTTTTATTAAAAATGTTACACTTTAATGACATTACAACAGTTAGTTCTGATCGATTGATAAAAATACATGAAGTTGTTAATAAACTCCGCGCATCTTTTAAACATTATTTGTTTCCATTTCGTAATTTATGTATAGATGAAAGTTTATTGTTATTTAAAGGAAGATTAAATTTTAAGCAGTATATATTCCGTCTAAACAGATTCGGCATAAAATCTTTCGTTTTGTACGATTGTAAAAGTGGACATATTCAAGCTTTTATTATTTATACAGGCTATAATTCTAATGTAATTCTAATGTAATTTTAATGTATCAAATAAAAAAGCACTTGGAATATCAGGCAAAATTGTACTTACATTATTAGAGTCATATTTAAACAAAGGGCATATGTTATTTGTTGATAATTGGTATACTAGTCCGACATTGTTTAATTTGCTTCATAAAAATAATACAAATGCTTGAGGTATAGTAAAACAACGACGGAAATATATGCCAAAATTGGAAGAAAAATTAAGAAAGGGTGAAATATATTTCCGCTCTACAAACAAGTTACTTGCAATCAAATGGCAAGATAAGCGAGAAGAATACATGTCTGTTATCGACTTATCATTACAATACATATTATCTACTTATCATTCAGCAGAGTTCGTACATATAACAAAAAGAGATTATCGAACAATACAAAAATATTGCAAAAATATTTCTTTGCAAAATTGCAACATTGCAGAAATGTTACAAAATGTTGCTGCAATAATTTTGTGGCGCAAAATTTGCAGAAATTGTAGTTTTATCAAAAGTAAAATTGTTGCTCAAATCTTTTGGCCCACGCCCAACGGGCTCTTTATTAACAGGGATTTGAATTTTTATCATTTGGGCCGTCGCGTCCAACTTCAAACGCTGATAAATTTCAGTAGACTACGATTTATAAAATAAGATGTGGTTTTGAAAAGTTTTTTTTACATACTTTAATTTTGTAAAATCAGTTTTTTGAGGAAGTAAAAATTTATTTAAGATTTTCAAAAAAACAAAATAGAAATCAATTTTTTCTTAAATTTAGACATCTTCGATTTCCTTCAAAAAAATTTTTAAAAAAAGTAGAAATTGTCCCCTTTAAAACGAGTCCAGGATCAAGATGGGCAAGCGTTTAGTTTTCAAGATACAGTCTGTTTTAGGACCGAGCACATCACCTACGAGCAGTGGATGTACGCTCGCGCTTGAACGAAAAATAGGAATTCCCATTTTAAAAATTCGAGTTGACCTTCAAATGACCTCTAAACTTGATCTCAAGGTCAAGTTCAAGATAAACATCAAGTCCCTTTTTTTAACCCTACAACTTTTGTCTGGGGTGTTTTCCCCCTAGAACATGATTAAAGTTAGTTATTGATAGATTCTTCTGTCCTATACAATTTGACCCTTAAAGGTCATCTTAACCCATGACTTAAGTATCTTTCTGAACGTAAAATTTCCCGCTCTTTCCGAATCCGGGGTAAAAAATGGGGATTTCTATTTAAAAAATTCCAGTTGACCTTCGAATGACCTCTAAACTTGATCTCAAGGTCAAGTTCTAGGTCATCATCAAGTCTCTTTTCTTTAACCCTACAACTTTTCGTCTGGGGTGTTTTCTTTTTAGAATTCGATTATTCTGAGTTATTCAGGGGTTCCGGTCTTTTTTGAATACCCTGTATATATACACACACACACACACGTTTTCTACATCATTGGAACATTTTAGTTTTTTTATTATTTACCTTTTTATTTTTTTTTATTTTTTACTATTCTTTATTTTACATGTAAAACCAACAAATTTTTTAATAAACGGATATATGTATATACATATATATGTTTCTTAGTTTTACTACAAGATAAGGAAAGATAAAAAAGAATAAATAGAAATCTTCTATTGATGTGAAAAGTGCATGTGTAGTGCATGAAGTTCGTCTGTATAATAATTAATAAGAAATTCGTCATTCTTTTTTTACAGAAGTCTCATAGCAATAAAGTTTCCATAACAACAAAATAACACATATGAATATTTGTGCATCTAATGTTGACTCATTTTGGTGATGTGAACGTATACAGTTCCAATAAAAGTATATTGTAAAAGAACGATTTCTAAGTTAACGTGTGTAACGCATATGAGCGAGAAGAGTACGTCCTTATCACAATTAATTTTTGATGTTTTTGATTGACTGTCTTGAATCTACGACGAGTTTTGTTGGTCAGCTGACGTGACGATTCATATATATATATAATTAAATTTATAAAATTAAGTAATAAATATATTAAACGTGTATTTAAAAAATTGATTTTAATATTTGCAGTAATTGATCACATCTTGTGCACAAGTTGGACTACATAAGTATTCTTATTGGACAAACATCTGGTATGACTTATAAGTCGTATAATATTGTCAAAAAATAATTCAAAGCAAATTCAAGGTAAATATGTTGAATAAATATATTAATATATTATATTTATATAAAATAATTAATATATTATTAATATATTAATATAAAATATACTAATTCTTAAATTTAATAATACTAAAGATAAGAATAAAGTTCCAAAAACCGACTGCCTCCGATTTCGATAAAATTTTGTGAAAAGCTTCCTGTTAGCTTAAAATGGATGCCTGTAAAGGGAATTTTAGCGACTCCTATAAAAAAAGTCATTTTTTAACAAAAAATATAATCTAACTCAAACCTATGTCCCAGGGATGAATCAGAACTTTGCTTTATCTTATAAAGTACACGTGTGAACAAATATAGACCACGTTTCGCGCTGAAAGCAGGGGGCGATGGGGATGAACCTCGCTTTGCGTGAAAAGTTGCAAACCCATGTCGAATTTCGCAAATATAGACCTCATTTCGCGCTGAAAGCAGAGAGTGATGAGGGTGGACCTTGTTTTGCTTCGAAAGTTGCAAACCCATGTGGAACCTCGCTTCACGTGCAAAAGTGTATGCGTGGACACAGTGGGTTCCGCCCCTCTGCGGGGGGCTCCACTACCAAAAAACTAGACACATAGGTTTGGGTTTAACCTCGCTTCGCGTGGAAAGTTGCAAACCCATGTGGAACCTCGCTTCGCGTGGAAAAGTGTATGCGTGGACACAGTGGGTTCCGCCCCCCTGCGGGGGGCCACAAAAAACTAGACACATAGGTCTGGGTGGAACCTCGCTTCGCGTGGAAAGATGATTTAATTGTTAATAACAATTTAATAAACCATAAACAAAACTTAAAACTTTTCGGAGTATATTCAGAACAGTAACCTAACCTAACCTTAACATATTTTGTCAAGGTCAAGTCAATCTCTCTCTCCTACTTACCTTATTATATTTTTGGGTGGACTTCCGAATACGACCCACGCCCGATTGCTATGAATTTTTGTAGAAACATTGTAAATGATGTCAAATGAATGTCCTTAAGTGGATTTTCACCGATACAAACATTTAATGCTAAAAATATTAAAATAATGTTCTGTATAAATTATTGTCTATTTACGATTTACAAATTACGAAAGACAATATGGCTGATCATTTGTGTGAGTTTCTGTGGAGGCGAGATGTAAAAAAACATAAATTAGATCCATTAAAAAAATTAATTGAAGACATTAAAGATGTATATTCTGGCTAAAAAAAGAATAATATAAATTGTTTCTTGTTGATGTTTTCGTTCTGTTATTCTATTTTTATATTTCTTAGGATTCTTTATATATGTATATTGTATATCTTAGGACGCTTTATATATATTTGATATTAAATGTGTTATGTTATTTGAATATATCTTTATTGATTGTCTATTGGAATTCACTGTGTTTAGGCATCCCAGGTGTCCCATTTTAAAGGACCCACTCAAATATCTCATTGTCAAAAACACTGCGTTAAATCGAAAAATGTTTCCTACAAAAGTTGTAGGGTTTCGAGGGGGACATAACATAGTAATATTCATTTGAACTTGGGCGGCATCTCCAAGGTCAAGTGAAGGTGAGAATTTGAAGGTGAGAAGGTGAATTTTGAAGAAAATAAAAAAATGCTTCAGATAAAAGTTGTTCAAATTAATTAGTAGAAAAAGATGTTATAATAAAAAATATGGGTTTCCATTTAAAAAATTTATTCTTACCTTTACTTGACCTTGGAGATGCCGCCCAAATCATATGAATATTACTATGTTATGTCCCCCTCGAAACCCTACAACTTTTGTAGGAAACATTTTTTGATTTAACGCAGTGTTTCTGAGATATTTGAGTGGGTCCTTTAAAATGGGACCCGGTGTACTTTACAACGTGAAGCAAGGTCCACCTTGGCTAACGGCGGGGAGGGTGCGGGAGGGGGGCCGAAGGCCCCCTTGCACCCCCCCGTGTGTGTGTGTGTGTACCCATGTGAAAAGGCCCTATTCTATATAATTACCGACAATAATTTATATAGAAAGTTATTTTAATATTTTTAGCATTAAATGTTTGTATCGGTGAAAATCCGCTTAAGGACAATCATTTGACATCATTTACAGTGTTTCTACAAAAATTTATGGCAATCGGGCGTGGGTCGTATTCGGAAGTATATCCATATTTTTTACTATTTTTTGTTAAAAAATGACTTTTTTGTAGGAGTCGCCAAAATTCCCTTTACAGGCATCCATTTTAAGCTAAAAGGAAGCTTTTCACAAAATTTTATCTAAATCGGAGGTAGTCAGTTTTCAGAACTACACCCAAAGATAATATTATAATATAAATGTACAATATACAGGATGTTTCATTTTAACAAGCTAATATCTCGAAATAACAGAGTTTTAGAAAAAAAATGTTTTAGATAAAAATTGTAGGGTTTTGAGAACGATATAAGATGGTGTTATTGGTGTGACCTTGCATAATCGTTTGAAGATTACGTAAAAATCATCTTCAATTTTTTAAATAAAACATACAACCTACTTTTCATTGTATAGCTTATCTTGAGAGCATTCCAAAACACTATAATAAAGTATTTTTTATTGACTATTTTTCGAATTACACAGGAGCTTGAAAGTTATAATATTTTGACGAAGAATACAAAATATCTTATAAATTATTTAGTTTTAGGTAATCTTATCTTAATATTTTTATGCATAGAATAATAAGACGAATTCATTGGTGTAAAGAAAACATAGTTGCTTTTAAGAAAAAGTATAAAACTCGCAATATGCAGTCTTATATTTTTTCTTAAAAGTAATGTGTTTTCTATACACCAATGGATTTATCTTATTATTCTATATAAAAGTATTAAGATAAGATTACTGAAAACTGAATGTTTCATAAGATATGTTGTATTCTTTGTCAAAATACTGTAACTTTGAAGCTCCTGTAACTCGAAAAATAGTAAAAAAAAATTTTTTTATTATAATGTTTTGGAAAGCTCACGAGATAAGCTACAAGTATATGTAATAAAAAATAGGAAGTTTCATTTAAAAAAATTGAAGGTAATCTTTATATGACCTTCAAACGACTATGCAAAGTCAAACTAATAACACCATCTTATCTATACCCCTTGAAACCCTATAACTTTTGTCTAAAACATTTTTTTAAAAACCTTATCATTTCGAGATATTAGCCTGTTCTAATTAAAAAATGGGACATCCTGTATATATACAATTATATGAATATTATTATACATGTGTGAACAAATATAATTCTTAAAAATTTACCTTTTTTTAAAAAAAATGTAAAAAAGGGCGCCAAGTGCAGTATTTATATTTATTATTAATAATTGTTTACAATACATAAACAACTCATGTAGACGTAATTTTAAAATCTACAGCACATTGTCATCTATCAAGCATCTGTCATCATTTTCACACAATAAAAAGGTTATTGAATTACGGTCGCGATTCATAAAATCGATACGCGAGTGTCACTGATGTCATCTCTTGTCAAACGGTTTAGTCGTAAATTTTTCCGACGTTTTTTAATGAAAAATTCTAACATCAATATTTTACATGATGATATCTCCGTTCGTGATATTTATAGAGTAATAATAAAGATCATTTTATTATATAATTTAATCCCAAGTTTTTGATTAAACTTAACAAGAACTCAATCGGTTCAGCCGTTACTGAGGACCAATAATCTGAGGTACTCTCAAATAAATGACTTGCGTAAAGATACACGGTCCGTCTCGTCGCTACGCCTGACTTAGCGCGAAACACTACTGTGTCTCTTGATTTATAATATTGTACATTTATCTGTTTGTATGTTTTTATGAGCGGTTACTTATTTTTCAAGTGATGAGTGCTAATTAATACATACTATGTATATAATTATTTTAGATAAATCAAAGGAACTAGTGATTCGGTTTCGCCAAGACGAGACGAGATTAGCTCAAGTCTCGTTTCGATCTCGATTTGGTCTCGAAAATTTCGATCTCGTCTCGGTATCGGCTTGGTCTCGAATATGACAATCTCGTCTCGGTCTCAGTCTCGAGTCGAGATTCTCGGTCTCGATAATCATAATAAGTGTAGCGTCATTTTCGAAAAAATTAAAAGGCAAATATTTGATGCATAGCCAGTTGACAACCAAATCATAAAATTCGCTTTGAGATAACGGGGTTGTACATTTCTTGTCTATAAAAAGAACTTACTTTAATGAAAATATTTTTAAATATAAATTTAATTTATAGTATTTATACTAAAATGATATGGAATTCTTTTCATAATTCTATTAGATATGAAATTTGTTCTTTCTATAAAAATGCATGTGACATATATATAATATGTGCAAAATCTAAATCTCTATGTTAAACGTAAAGATATTATACTTAAATTATTTTTACATTTTTACGCTACCTATTAAAATGCTTGATTAATCATCAGTTATCCATGTGCCAGTTGCGGTAGCGTTATTTTCTTTTTATAAGCATTATTGCAAATTTTTGGGTGACAAAATAACAAATGTTCTTTTAAGTCACTTGTATTTGAGTCTTTCATTTTTATAAATTTTTTTACTTTTTTTTCACTTTTGTATATTAAATATTTTCCGAATTTTACCTTGTCTTTATTTATTAAATAAAAGAAATATTTTTTCAATACACTCAACGTCGACGAATTAGGCATCGATTATTCCGTACTCTCGGTTTTCGAACTGGACATATTTTTATATTTAATCTTCATTTCCAAAAACGATATTCAATTATAGAGACTGTTCTGTGGCAAAGGCGCCTAATTTAAGTATAATATATTTTCATATTTAACATAGAGATTTAGATTTTGCACATATTATATGTCACATACTTCTTTATAGGAAGAACCAATTTTATATCTAATAGAATTATGAAAAGAATTCCATTTCATTTTAGTATAAATTGAATTTATATTTAAAAATACTTACTTTAAAGTAAATTCTTTTTGCACCAAAATAATAAATAAATAATTAATTTAAAAATAATTTTTAATTAAAAATATTTCAGATTAAAAATATCACAAAATTCGAGAATCTCGACGAGACTCTCGATATCGCCGAGACTCGTCATAAAAAGGTCTCGTCTTAGTCTCGAATTCAAGTTTTAAGTCTCGTCTCGGTCTCGTCTCGGTCTCGTCTCGGTCTCGATGCCGAGACCAAGATCAGTCTTGGTATCGTTCGAAACACTAAAAGGAACGGAAAGTTGATACTAAAGGATATATTTCTTTTCTTTTTTTGTCAATTCATATATATATATGTATATATATGTTTAAATCAACATATAATTAAATATTTGACACATAATTTTGTAAAAAAATTAATTTAAAATTAATTTAAAAGGTTTAGGAAAAATAATGATCATTAAAAGAAGATACTTTTGGCAATTGTTGTTTATCTGTCCATATTTATTGTTTATTTATTAATTTTTAAAATAAAAATTAAATAATTTATTAATATTAATTATTTATTAATATTAATATTAATATTTATTTAATATTATTGATTATTTATCAATTTATTTATTAATTTATTAATATTAATTTTTTTTATAATATTTTATTTATTTTAAAATTAAATCAATGTAGGATTGACAATGGCAATCTTATTTGCTCCAATAAATTAAAACATCGAAATCAATAGGTGATTTGGCTATGAGAGCGTGAGCGTGGATATTATGACGCAAAAAAATTCTTTATTATATTAAAAATACATAAAAATAAATAATTAGCGGACGTTTCAAAATATGAACTTATTGGAGAACATTAAACCTATCCAATACTCTTTATTGAATAAAGACGGTTGTGAGGTGGACATCAATTTGGACCCTAAATTGTTCCAAGACCATAAACATTCCATATTGAATATAAACAAGAAATGGTTTGTCAATTTATCTTCTGTAATTACCATTCCTACCAAGATTCAAAGCTTGTTACAGTTGGGAGAAAACTTTAATCTCCCGATTACGGATAATTTTAAACTAACGACCGAATTCGTAAAAAACATTGAAAACAACATTAAAACATTAGCTCGCAAGGAACAAATTAAAATTAGAAATCAAGTCACACGTATAATAAATAAGCTTCCTACATATAAGGCACCATATAACAAAATTAACACACATATCTGTCAACTAACGCACCACATAAAAAAATTTTTGAAAGAAAATCCAAATCTGATTTTAACACATGCAGATAAAGGAAATGTTACTGTCGCCCTGGATAAAGATAAATATCACGAAAAAATAGATCTTTTACTTAAAGATACAAACACGTACACTGTGTGTAAAAAAAGTCCAATTAATAAATTAACAAGCAACCTACACGAGTTGTTGACAAGATGGAAAAATTCAAATTATATTTCCAATCCGACATACAGATATCTTTCTTGTAGTGATGGGATCTTGCCGAGAGCTTACGGTCTGCCGAAAATCCACAAATCAGACTGTCCATTCAGAATAATAGTATCCTCTTTAGATAGTCCATTATATAATTTATCCATTATATAATTTATTTACATTCACAAAACTATGTATAACAATTTTCCAAAATCCAGTAGCCACATTTTAAACAGTTTTGAAGTAGTTAATAAACTATCAAACATTTACATTAATGATAATTTGAACTTGATTTCTTTAGATGCAGTACTTTAGTCACTCTTTACAAACATTCCTATCGATATGGCAATAGACAGTGTCTCAAACAGATGGCAATTTATCATGAATAAATGTTCCATTCCGAAAAGTGAATTCTTAATAGCGGTTAGATTAATACTAAATTCTACGTATTTTTTATTTAATGAAATGGTCTACAAACAAACTTTCGGCACTCCCATGGGCTCTCCGCTTTCACCCATCATCGCGGATATAGTTCTACAGGATCTTGAGAACAAAGCGTTAAAAACACTAAAATTTTCTCCGGCATTTTACATGAGGTATGTAGATGACATAGTACTTACAGCCCCTTCCTCTCACTACAATCATATATTAACAACTTTCAATTCGTTTCATCCGCGTCTCCAATTTACCATGGAGAGTGAAGAGGCGGGCAAATTGAATTTTTTGGATTTAACGTTAATTTTAGAAAATAACAAAATTGATTTCGATTGGTTCCATAAGCCGACCTTTTCGGGGAGATATTTGAATTTTTACTCACAGCACCCTAATTGTCATAAGCGAGGTACAATAATTGGTTTGGTTGATAGAGCGATTTTTTTATCTCACCCGGTATATCAGCAGAAAAATTTGGAATTATGCATCGAAATCTTGTTAAACAATGGCTATCCGTTACATTTCATTTTTGAAGTAATTAACAACCGACTATTCGATATTTTTAACAATAATGTTAAAAAAGAAAATAAAGTTTGTGAGCAGAGCGATGAGCGGGACTCTTTCTTCGTCATTCCATACGTTCCACATGTCTCTGAGCAATTCAAAAACATCGGGAAAAAAATTAATGCTAGGATTGCATATACCGGCCTTAATAGAATGAATAATTTTATAAAAGTTCAAAAAGATCCTTTAAAAAACAAAAATAAAAGCAATATTGTTTATAAAATTGATTGTAAAAATTGCAATGCATCCTATGTAGGCCAAACAGGCAGACAATTACAAACAAGAATTAAAGAACACCGGAATCATATAAAGAGGAATACCGCAAATCGCTCTGTGATTACGGAACATAGATTGGAATTTGATCATGACTTTAATTGGGATGAAGTTATAGTGTTAGACAAAGAACCGAATATAAAAAAGAGACTCATTTCTGAGATGGTATTTATAAAGAGACAGGAGAGCAGCTTAAATTTACAGACGGACACCGAGTTACTACCGGACATTTATTTGACATTAATCAATAAATTTCCCAAAATTTAATATACAGTTTTATCTCATGATTTTAACGTTTTATGATTTTAAGTGTCTGTCTGTTTATTTTATTTGATGTCAGCTTTGTTTATTTTATTTAATTTATTTTTATTTTTGACTCGTTTTTATTTATGACATTGTTGATTCCTACATGTAAGTCATCAGTCATGTGATAATCGTGACAGCGACAAGACGAATTTCTCTCCTTCTCTGTGTTCTTGTCATATTATATCAATGTATAATAGTGTTGCCTCCTCGTCGTTAACGATGCACATATTTCTGTGAGTCTTTTTGTTATTTTTTACAATTGAATGCTAACATTTCGACCGATAATAGTATTAATTTCTTAGATGCGACCACATAGCAAATTAATTGCTTTCGTTATGTATTGAACATCCGTTGAAGGAAATCATACTTAAATTATGAAGAGGATAAGAATCATATCCATCTTCATGGTACGATTGCGTATTTACGATCTCACACTGTTTTACCCGTGATTCATTTTAATTGTTTATCCGGTTTTTGGTTTAAATTTTGTTATTCGATCTTGCGCTGAAGAAGGCCCAAAAAAAGGAGCCGAAACGTCCGCTAATTATTTATTTTTATGTATTTTTAATATAATAAAGAATTTTTTTGCGTCATAATATCCACGCTCACGCTCTCATAGCCAAATCACCTATTGATTTCGATGTTTTTATTTATTTTATTTTTATAATTATATATTGTACATCATTTTATGCAACATATTTTAATGTTTGATATTTATATCTTGCATGTTAATTTATAGAACGTTGAATAATAAACAAGATATTATTTCAAATAAAAATATTGAAATAGAGATGATTACTTTTGCGATAGATGAGATGTTAAAACCAATTAAACTTGAGGATTCCACTGTGTAAACTTTTTTATTTATTTTAATTCATATAATAAAAAATACACACGCATTTATATTTATTTATCTGCACATTTTACTTTTTAAAAAATAAATATTGTATCTCAGTAGTTAATAAATTCTAATCCATTATTTATATAATGTATATAAGTGTGTGTGTGCGTACATATAGGAGGTGTCTCACAACCTCCGTACAATATTTTATTAGTGTATTTTAGAGGTAAAAAATAGAATAAAAAATTCTAATACAAAAATGTTGAGGCTGCAACAGTTTTTGAGTTATAAGCGATCAAAATTTACCAATGATATACACGCACTGAATTACACATGTATATGCGTACCGATTTGTCATCTATTATTGGTTTTATTATTTTTAAAATAAAATAAGCTGTGCAGAAAAATCAATATCACACTACCTTGAAAAAATCAATAACAGATGACAGATCGAGTAGGCGTGTATGTTTAGTTACGGACGCGCGAGTTCTATGCTATATTCATTGACAAATTTTGATGGTTTATAATTAAAAAACTATTGTAGCCTCAACATTTTAGAATTTTTTATTCTATTTTACTTCTAGCATACGCTAATAAAATGTTGTACAAAGGTAAGATATCCTGTAAATATATGTATATATATATTTAAATTTCTTAATTTTCTGAAAAATAAAAAGACGATTTTAAAATCTTTTTTAGAGAGGTTATTGGTTTCATTGATGAGATTGATGGTCCGAAAATTGTTGGCAAAGCACAACATTATCGATTGCTAAAATTTATTTTAAATAATAATAGTCGTCATCGAATTCAAATAGTGGTATAAAATGCTGAAATCGAGCGGATTCAGTTTCACAGAAAACCAAATCGAGTAATTAATAAATTTTTTAAGAAAAATATTATTTATCTTTAACAACTATTAATATTTATATATTATTGTTTACTTTGAATATACTTAAATATACTTTTTATTTTTATTTAATTTAATATATACAATAATAATAATAATTATATATATGTTACTTTCTAATCTAATATTACTTTATGTACTTTACAGATTATTCAAATTGATATAGTGAAAGCTAAAAAAACGAAATTACCGGAGTTTAATCAAGGAACTCTTCCTTACGGACTTATTATTCCTTCAAATACTATTATTAATAATTTGGGTTCTTTTAACCTTAAAAAGATAATTCACGCAGTTCAACCTAAATTGATAGAAATATTCCGGATTACTTGAATTCATGTGTTCGTAAGTAATTCTAAATATATCATATATGATTTAATATTGTCATATACATATATAGTATGTTCTTATATTTATGTATGTTTTCTTCTATTACATTTTCTTAAAATAAATACTTTTAAATAAAATATTTTTCAGTTATACGAGGATATGTTAAAACAAGATTTAATATTTTCTCAAATAGTTTTAAAACTATTGGTACTGGATCAATTACAGATGGTCATTACAAATTAGAAATTCAAATTGCTGATTACGAAGCTAAATGATAGTTTCGAGAAAGGAAAAAATATGGAAATAAAAGGATATGTGAAAAATTCAAGTAAATTATATTAAAAATCTTTAAATTTCGTAATAAAATATTATTGTATCATTTTTTATTGATTTTTATGAATTATGTATTTATTTTACAGATGATGTCTTTTATATATCTTGACGTTGAAAAAATATCTGATATTAAATTAATAGGAGACCAAATTTTATCATTAGCACAATTATTACAAGGTGCAAAACCTATTATAAAAAGATATTTTCCTAAAAAAGATGAAACTTCTGACTTGCCAACTAATAAAATTATTCGCAAATAATTAAAAAGTGTATTTGTCATGTTTTCAATGTGTTTTTCGTTTCTTATTTTTAATTTATGAGTTATATGTATGCATATAATTAAAATATAAAGATAAGATATATATTATATAAATCAAGTTCATTATTCTAAGGTAATATAATGTAAAAGTAATAAAAATTGTAATATTAACACTATATTACTGTGTATTCACTTGAAAATTATAATAATAAACAATAATATTAAACAAATATGATAAGTATTTTAGTATTTGGATTGCTTTATCTGTTTATTTTTATTAATGTAAATAATTAATTCTTATATATATATATATATATATATATATATATACACTACCGTCAGAAAGTTTAAGACCAAAGTAATAAATAAAGATCCTCAAAAGAATAATTTATTTCTACACGTTAAAATATGATATTCCGCTGATTGTTTCTTTTTTTTATTAATAGCTAGAAGATCATGTTACAACACCATAAAAGTAAAAATAGTTTGCATTATTTTTTAGAAAGAAATAATAAATAAAATTAACAAATTTTTTTGGTCTTAAACTTTCTGACGGTAGTGTATAAATGTGTATAAATGTGTGTGTGTGTGTGTGTGTGTAAGAGTTTTATAAGAGTATTAATGTTATATTATTGTAATTCTTTCTAGTTTATTGCACATAAATAAATAAAAATGTTATATTTTATTAGCTATTATTTTATATTACACAATTTTGATGAATTGCATAGTATAAAGAAACAATCACGCTAACATAATTAATTATTACTTGTAATATACTAAATAAATTTCAATATAAATATAAATATAAATAAGTTATTTAGTGCAAAGCAACATACATCAGTCGCGCATTCGATTATCAATAACGCGCGTTCCGTGGCAGGGCTGTGTATAAAGTGGCAGAGACTGTGTCTAGCTCAGCCGTAGCGAAAGGTTTAACCCTTTCAAAAAGGTTAAACTTAATATTTTATTTTCTTAACTTGATGAGAAATATTTACTTTTAAAAATTAAAAAAATACATAAATATTTATCAATCGTTTCTCATTACAACGCAATGTACAATACTTGGGACATTGTCGTTTGCGAATGCAAAATCAATCCGTTCAAGCTATCAAACAAATCTCAGTATCAAACAAATCTCGTTTGAGATCCGAGCCATTACTTCAACGTCCTTTTACATGCAACTTTATATATTCGACGTTAAATATATTTGCATGAAGGTTACTCACCGTTGGCAGCTGTGTTTCTCCAATTTTCGATGATCTCGTAACAGCACTATTATCACCACTATACTGTCATTACCGTTTTCATATCTGAAGGATTTTATGTCTGTAATGGATAGGTATACTCCAAATTCTTTCTGAATTTGCCTCATCTAGTTCGCATTTTACAGATTAACGTTGTTAATGTCGATTTGTCCTTTTCTAAAGGTAGGTTCAATTTTAGATACCAACGGTTTTTCTTCTTAAACTCTCCTACAATTTTGTAAAATAAGTATATTTTATTATTTACAGTATATACACACATATAAACAGGATGTCCCTAAACTGGCGATAAAGATTTTAATGACAAATTCTTTGTAATATTTCAAGACAAAAATTCTAATACGAAAATATCGGGGCTATAGTATTTTTCAAATAATAAAAGTTTAAAGATTACGAATGACGAGCTAGACTTTTGTGTGCTCAGAGATAGCAAAATGATCAGTGGTAAAAGTGCTTCCATGTCAAATAACTTTGTTTTTATTGATTATAATTTCATCGTGGAGACAGCTAAATATGACAACTGACACATATCAATATCGATATATTAAACTATGGAATAAAAACGTTTTTAACTGTTCTTATGATTCATTACGGAGAAACATAAATACATTTTTAATGAAATCTTGAATATTTTTACAATAATACTATTATCAAAAGCATCCGATTCATGGAATCGTAACTGGCAATAGTGAAATTATTGTAGAATTCATAATCTTTAAACTTTTCCTATTTGAAAAATGCTATATCCTCGACATTTTCGTGTTAGAAATTTTGTCTTCAAAATATTACAAAGAATTTATAATTAAAATCTTTATCGCCAGTTTAGAGACACTCCGTATATGTATAAATATATTATATTTAATACATTATTAAAATATATAAATATTTAATATATTAAAATATAAAAGTACTACAAATCATATTAGAAACTATAATCACAAAAATAAAGAAATATATTTTCTTATAATTATGAATATTACATTGTTTATTGAAATATGTGCGTGATATATGAATGTAAAATATATATAGCTATATATATATATATATATATATATATATATTATATGTATATGTATTTGAATTTAAAATTAAAAAAACATGACTTAATTATTTTAAAAATTAACTGTTTCGCAGATAAAAATAAATACTATTTTTCTATCTACTTATTATATTTTAATTCAATATGTTTATAAATATTTGTTATAGATAAAGATATCCTTTTATCTACAATAAATATTTATAACATTTTAAATTAAAATATAAGTACATAGAAAATGTTTATTTTTATATATATATTTTGCATAAATATAACATATACATTTATGTTATATTACATGACATATAGAAGTATGTAATATATACATTTATTTTATATTGCATTACAGGAAAATATCTAATATATATACGTTTATATTACATTACATAATATGAAAACATATGTAATACATATGTCTATGTTATGTTACAGTAACATATCATTTGAAATATATTTAACATATAAATGATACATCTCAAAGTTGCTGACATAGAGCCGTACCAGAACGTAACATTTACCTGTATAAGTAATATTACATGTAACATTCATGACAGTCGTGTAATATTACATACATGTCTATGTTACATGTGGTTTGCTGAGATGCGAGTATCGACTTTACATGCCTTTTTTAGAAAAGGATTATTTTAATATATTAATATATTATATTTTAATAATGTTATTATATAATATAAACTACACAGCCAAAAAAGTTGTACACTTGAAAAGTAGTAAAAAATTGTGAAAGTTTAAAAATTTATAACTTAACTAATAATTATAATATCGAGGTGTTTAAAAAACAAAAATAAAGCTTGAAGTCTGTAGTTTGAGAAAATTTTAGTGCCATTACGTGGAATGATTAGTTTTACAATGGCGAATGACAGAGTGAGAACCTGCAAAACTGATAGAAAGTCCACTTTCCTGAATTGCACAGTGTGAATCAATTGATGTAGGTAGCTCAATGGGATAAAAAAAATTGAAATTCAAACTTTTCTCTTTAGAATGTGCTTTTTTTTATCTTTTCTTTCTTTTATGCGGGGAAATCCTCATGGATACCCTCCGATTCCCGAGGAAATAGTGCCGAAACGGCGAAAACCTCGTGAATATCCTACTCGGACTTGTTTACGCGAGATGCCCGGCACGATTTGCATCGCTTCAGGACAAGCTTTATTTTCGTTTTTTAAACACCTTGATATCATAATTATTAGCTGAGTATTTAATTATTGAACTTTCACAATTTTTTTACTACTTTTTTTAAACGTACCGTTTTTCTTGTTTGTATGGTCGAGTGTATATAGGACAAAGTATGCTAAATCGTATTCCCAAAGGTAAATATTAAAATTGCAATAAAACTATCAAAAAAGTGACAAAATTTTTTTATTTATTTGAAACTATGGTTTTTTGTCAACGATATACGCGAAACATTAACACAAATTTATCATTGTTTCATATCGTAAAATAAAAATTAAAAAAAAGTATCTAATACGATTTACAATACGCCGGTTTGCTGAATTGTACCCATGAATTTTTAAATCATACTTCTAACAATAAAATTAAAATATTCTAACAAAAATGAAGTTCCATTTTCTACGAAAGTTCTCAGTCTGCAACAAAACATATCTATAAGAAAATGTCATATTTATAATTATAAATTCTCTTAAAAAATTTAACAAAAATACTTTTTGTATCATACAAAAATATAAATAAGTATTACCTCAATATAATTGTAAAATTTGATAACATTTTCTTCAATTGTCTATCTAAATATAGAGTAAAAAAACCAATGTCTAAATAAAAAAATTAATTTAGTAAATCATAGCAGTACGATATAGGAAAAAGTTAGTGGTACGTTTTACCGAACTTGCCTTGTGAATAAAAATTTGTGAATAAAAAAATAATCTTGAAACTTTTTGCCGATTTTTCAACAGTTTCATTATAGGATTAAATAAGATGAAAAAATGATTTAATAATAAGTTTAATTGCTTATCTTTCTCAATGTGATAGCTTAAGCACGGGCTGCCGAATATTACATGAAAATCATGCAAAATAAATTTATAAACTCAGTAACGGATCGCTTGAGAAAAAAACAAACATTGCGGCATTCGAAGGAGGCTAGCTGCAATACAACAGTGTTAACACATTAAAATATTTTAACTCTGATTACAAAATACAGTAGAGATACGATTTAACGAACGGTACGATTTAGCATATTTTCCCCTAATTAATAAGCATTATAATGATATATTATTGGCATAACTTTACTATTTTTATTAATTTCCAAATAGATATCGAAAAAAACCTCATGTAAAAGAAGTGATAGCGATACAAGAACGATTGAAACATAGAATCTTACGAAATCTACTTACATTGGTGGTGTCACATTTGCTCTGTTTACATTATGTAGCATCAGATAGCATCCTTCTTCGTGCACCTGTCCAGTTTTAATCGCCTTGTTATAAGCATGCACACGCTGTCAAAATAAAGATCGTCACGATCACTTTCAAGGGATGCAAAATCGACTACGCATCTCGAATCTGCGCACCAATATCGTGCCCCCTTTGGCCTTACAGTGCAAAATCTGCAATATATCATTAATATATATTAGATAATAAATTAGCCGGAAAAGCCGAATTTTGCTTGGTACGATGCCAAGACTGAATTTCGGAATTACATTTTAAATATAAAATAATCAATATAAATATTTAGAAATCAATTGGCTATAAGAGCCGTACGCGGATGTTGATGCGTCGATTCCAACGAAAATTAATTTTTCGTTGAGATTAAATATTTGTGCACGGGGCACGAATTTTGCTTGGTACACTGCCAAGACTTATTCGGAATAATCTTTTAGTGATAAAATAGTCAATTGAGATTTTCAATCAAAATTATGTAAGTGTATGGGAATTGTTAAGAAAATATTACGAGAATGAAATAAGAGTTATTTGCAAGCGACATGTTCAATGTTTTTTTTAATTACCGCAATTTAATGAAAAAGAATTTGAATAGCACAAAAAGACACAAAGAAGAGCATACTGAAATGTTAGAAAATTTAACGACAGATACTATAATTGAGTTTTTGCAATGCCGATGTCAAGTTCTAGAACGAGCATCTCTAAGCGATATTTCCAAAAAAAGCAAATCAAGGTTTAATAACAATGAGAAGAACGATGATAATCACATACAGTCGTTCGAATCGAGATTTCAATGCAAAATATTGTCAACAACGGTTCAGGAATGTCAATGTTATTTATATCATCAAGGACAACATTTGATTTATTTCTGTAATCAACTTTTACATTTATCTGTTGAAAATAAAATCCAAACGGTCAAACGATTAAAATTGTGCATTAATTATCTTTCTGCAACGATTATTTCGTCGTAAAATGCAAATTAAGTTTGTGCCAAACATGCGAAGGCAGTCATAATACCTCATTATCATCAAACTAAGGAGACGGCGAGTTCAATTAAATCCGTTGAATAGCAGGTTCAATACCAGAACATTTGAAAATCAATTAAACAATTGTTTATCTTTTCTTATAGTTATACGTTTGTCAGTATAAGAATCCGTTAACAATACATTATTAAAATTTCGGGAATTTAGAATAGCCTATCGATAAACGATGTCAACCGAAAACACGAAGCCGAAAAATCATTTTGTAAATACGATAAGTCGAAATATCTCGGAACGGTTTGTTGTTAGATTTTGACCTTTTCGAGAGAACGAAGAAAGGCTTGGCGAATCAAGAGAAATAACGATGAAACGGTTAACAATTTCGTTTAACTAACGCGTGCCTTTTTTATAAAAAAAGTAATTTTCTAGAGTTTATGCATACATAAGAAACAATAAAATATTACTTACTGGCTACCACGAGGCAAGACCGATCGATAGCTGAGACTAGGCGACTAGACGTTCTACGCACGGGATGCGAACTTCTCATCTATACAATACGACGCGCACGGAGCCACAGATTATAAGTAAAATAGATAACCAACTCCTATACTTTGCTTTAAAATAGTGTTTTAAGCGCCACCTGGGCGAATATACATGAGCGAACTAATATACAATATGGCCGACCGTATATATATATGTATATATACATATATATATATATATATATATAATGTACTAATAAAATATAATTAATATGTTCATTCTGTATCGGTGTTTTTAATCTTATTAAAAAGATCAAAAGTACCGATACAGAATGAAAATATATTAAATTATATTTTAATAAAAATTTACTTTATCCGCAGGAAAAATGGCAATGTTATATATGTTATTAATTCAATAATAAAAATTGTTCATTTTAAATTGTATTTATTTTTATATTTAATAATAACATTTATTATTATCAAGTTAACAATCGCACTTTTTTAGTAATATATAAAAATACAATTTTTAGAATTAATACTACAATCATAAGTAGACCTAAACTTTGATCTATCAAATATATTGAGATATTGTCAAAAATCTAAATGTATATACTGTACATACCTTATTATCTAATAAAAGAACAATATTTATACTTTTCTTAAACATCTTTTTTGCTTTTTTTATAATGTTCAATAGCTTGCTTAAATATAGTGTTGCGAGCTACATATCGAGTGTCACGACCAGATAAAATTCTGTTAACGGTTTTACAAAATGTGTATAGGAATAATTTAATAATAACTTGTATAACAGCAAGTTTTAATTCTTCTTTATGTTCGATGCATTTAGCAAAATTTGAGTTTAATTTTTCGTACACACGCTCACGTAATAAAACAGAAACATTTTTACGAAAACATACTAAAGAAATATTTTCATTTAAAATATAATCAACTTCAAAAAATATATCCTTCAAAAAACATATAGATGGATACGTTAGAGATGGTTTTTCTTTAACATATTCTGCATTGATTATTTGTATATATTCTTTATCTGATGTGTCGGTACTTAAAAGAGTTTCTTTACATGTTATACAATTTTTAAATTTTTTCATTGACAAAACTTTTTTACAACCCAGCCAGCAACGTATGATCTATTGCTTTCTTGTAGTGGATATGTTTTGTGCGTATTTTCTATATTTTTAATTTGAGAGAATTCTGTTAAAAAATCTTCTTCCGTTTGTTCTGTAATATTAGTTACACAACTACCATTTTTTACAAACTGTTTTAAACTAAATAATAAATCGCCATTATTTATGTTTTCGCAATTAGATCCTATAGATCGTTTTGCAGTACAATTATTAATTAATAATGTTTTATAAGATCCACAAAATTGACTACAAGACGGATTTATATTTCTGCGTCCATGACTGCGAATTAAGCCAAAAAAATTTTCTAGAGGATCCTGATTGATATTTCTTGTTTTTAAAAATCTTATTTCTTTACTTTCAACAATTTTCCATATTTTCTGAAAACCACGCAAAGTAAATACCCAATTTTTTAACGATGGAATACATTTAACTGGAAGTTTAGTTTTCGGATCGACATATCGCATGTTAGATAATCGTTTAATGGCATAAGGCCAAAATGTATGATGCTTATTATTTTTTGTAACTGCTACACGTAGAGGAGTTTGTGGATGCAAGGTATGTGCATTAACGGAATCAAAAATTTTGTTGAAAAGATCCAATGCCATTGCTGTATCGTATCCTGCCTTACTGGGTATTTGTAATGGACCAATCTGTGATTCAATAAATCCTCCTGAAAAAAATGAATAAATTACATGCAATTAGATTATATATAGTTTATATTTATTTGTTATTGTTACAATTATTGATATATGCAAATTAGTAAATCTAAAGTATTAATAATAATGAGATTAGTTTAATTACCTTTGATCTTGCTATTATATTCTAGATATGCTGATAATCTTGCTCTTAGAACTTGTGCAGCATATTTTACTTTCATTTTTTTAATTTTTGATTTTATAACATGTTGATCTGTTAATTTTGGTACTTGGCGATTTAATGTGTTTATATATATATCCATTTTATATGCCATTTCTATGATATGCCACGACGCAAACTGTCGTTCGTTTTCTGTCAATATGGTGGTATCAAGTTCCAAATCTTTAAATAGTAAATTGTTACGGATTCCTTTTAAAAGATGTGGTGGATCAAATATTGGTACAATATGTTGTTCAAAAAGTTGAATAATATCTCCTGAAATATTAAATAAAAAATTATTTTATTTATTTTAATTATATTTAAATTCTAATTATATTTTAATTATGTTTTTTAAATTATTTTATGTATTTTATACTTACGATACTCTTGACCTGTTCTTATACATTCGCTTTTTGAATCCTGAAGAAGATTTTTAACACATGTCATGTTCGGTCCTCCTTGATCACATAGTAGCAATAATTTTCAAGCCAGTCTTGGTTAATTCTTTTATCATTTCTTTTATACATCTCAATAATTGTGTAGATTTTATTTGACTTTTACAAAAGCCATAATACAATGGAATTTTCCAACCTTTTACAATTCCTCGTACCATAAATACCAATACATGATCTGCTATAAGAGATGTACGTCTATGTCCCCAATCTTCAAAGCCAATTATTTTATCATTTAACTGATCGTATTGAATATTGGCTTCTAATGACATCTCATCCCACATCAATACACATAATTTATCATGTTCGTTATTCATTTGTGCAACGTGCTGCTGTAGATGCTCAAAAAGAAATTTGTTAACTCCTGGTTGTAATGAGATTGTTTGTAACAAAGATTTCAGAGTTTTAGCACTAGGCAGTACGAACAATTTTGATAGCAGTTTGTAACAAGAACCAGATTGTTTATATAATGATAATGCTAAAATTTTTTCGTCGAGTGTAAATCTTCTTCCCTATAAAATAGTTGCATAATATATGATGTAGCATTTTAAAAAAAAGATACTTTTGTATTGTTACAAATATCTTATAATATAATATTAATATTAATATTAATTTAAAATATTAATATTAGTATTTTTAGCTTCAATCAATATATATGCATTATTTTAAATAATTGTACATAATAATATTAACTTTTTCAGTTTGTATACATGATTCTTACATTTATAATACATGATTTTGTATATAAAACATTCATAAAGTAATTAAAAAATAGTTATATATGTTATCTACCAATGATTTTTCAATAATCTTATTTTCCAAAAAATAAAATTATTGTCTGTAAATAGAAATAAAGTTATTGTAATTTTAAGCATATATTTTTCAAATATATTGAACTTTGTTCTGGACATGTTGATTGTAATGAAGATTTTAGTTCATTAAAAAGCTCTATATAATTTACCTTAGGAGAATACTTTATATTCTTTAATTGCATATTAAAAAATAATTGTTGTGTTGGAGTTAAAGTATTAAACTTATTGCAAAATTGTGTATCTGCAAATTTTTTTGCATCTTTCAAACGCTGTCTGTAACGTACTACTTGTGCTTTCATCTGATTTTTTTCTTTTGCTAGCATTACAGCTTTTTTATATATTTTTCGTGCTGTTGGTGTTAATTGAGATTGCCTGGTAATAGAAGCAAGTATACTTCTTGATGTTTTTGGTGTGCTGGCACGATTAATTGGTTCATTTATTGAGTCATTTGGAATGTGTTGCGACGCATTTGTTTCTACACATTCTATATTACTTGTAGAGATTTCATTTATAGAACTGCTAATTTTAGATTGCAACTCATTATCGGTTTTTGTATTTGTTTGTGTACTTGTTCCATATTGTTCATTTAATAAGTCAGAAACTTCATGTATTTCAACTTGTGAATGCAGTTCAGTTATATTTGTATCATGTGTTTCTGCTATATTTGTTTTTATATTATATATATTTACACTGGGCACAGCGTTATGTTTCAATCTTGACGATTTCGAGAATAAATGTAATCATCAGGCAAGAAATGCAGATGACATACTCTGTATTTCCTTAATTCTTCTGATGAAACATTTGAAATAATATTATTATTAATAGCTTCTTTCCACTTATGCGATAACGTGACATTTTTAGGGAAAAAATGACCAGGAACTCTTGAATTTGATTTACAGTTTGGTACAATGCAAATCCATTCAACTTTTGCCATATTAGATATATAAAATGTATCAAATCCTTTCTCTTTCCTGAATACAAAACATGTGTCTATGTAAAAGTAATATTAAGTACAATAATATACAAACGAATGTAAAACTGTTACGGTGAAATAATCGCAATGTATTTATACCTGTGTACGTCAATGTATTCTAGCGCCTCGATTTCTTTGGCGCCGCAGAAAAATAACAGTGCGAAGAAACTATTCACAGATAATTGAAACCACAGATTTAATTGAAACTACTAGTGTGCACTGTGTGTGAATTATTTATAATCTGTGCGAACTATCGCATGCTCTGATGTAAATATAGTCAGCCATATTTTCTAATGTGACGTCACAAATACGACATAGCCGCCATCTGGGCGAATATACTAACATGAACTAATACGATTTATATTTTCATATAGGAGTTTCCCCCCCATGCACGGAGCGACTGACTTTCTTGCTCGCTGCTCGCAGGCTCGCTTGCTATTTCGTTGTCTCGGCCGTTTCCGTAAACGCTCGGCCGCACTCACAATCAGCTGCCGCTAGCCCATGCTCAACTGTGTTGGACACATCGACATATAGAATGGCTGGCAGTGGAAGGGGAGCCGCACGAGTAGAGTGAGAGGCAAACAGTCAAATAATATAAAGTTACGTTCCGTCTCTTTCTAATATAACCTGATTAGTTGGCGACATGACAACGACGGTTTTACGATGTTTTTATTTATAAATATTAAAGATTTGATAAATAGAATAAAAAACTTTATTTACAAGATTAAAATAATTAAACGATAATTAATAGTAAAACAATAAAACAAAAATAATAATATATAAATATATAATGTAAAATTAAAATAAATTAAATTAAAGTCAAAACAAAATTAATTATTTAAGAAATTAACAGATTAATTTGAAATAAATTTAAATAATTGCTGACAATTTATATAATAACTGATACACTGACATCCGCGTTCGGCTCTATAGCTAGTCTATATTCATATATATATTTGATATTGAGAGCCTAAAAGAATTCTTCATATTTAAATAAAATCAAAGAGTACATTGAGAGATACATAATTTTATTTTATATGACATGTGCGCGTGCGTGTGCGTGTATGCGTCATGTGTCAGTTCGAAATATATATACATATATTAAATATAGAATAAAATTTTTGTCATGGTTTATGTACTAAAGTGTTATTTATTTTTATTTGTGTAGAAACTGAAGTAGCGTTAGAAACGGAATGTTTCATGGCAACTACACCAAAACGAGTCACAGTAGATACATCTGTGTCCCCATCATTTACTGAAAATTCTCCTCGGAAAGTTTTCCTGAAGACAGTTTTAGAAAATACAAGGGTGATGTACAAACATAAAATTAAAACTCTTCGACAAACAATTCAAAGAAAAAATAAACGAATTGCGCAGATGCAAAGCGTACTAGTATCGTTACGTCAGAAGAATTTTCTTTCAATAGGACGTTCACTTATTAAAGATGTTATATTAAGCGAAAGACATGCGGCCAACAAACTTGTTTTATTTAAAGGACAATAAAATCTTTTATAGTGTATTTTATTTGTTTATAATAGTTTTACAAATAAAACATAATATATACTTATTTATTATAGTTGATTTAACTTTTTATCCTTTTTATTATTTTTATAATACTTATATTATTTATAAATTATATTATTTATAGATGATATTAATAAGTTATACATAATTTAATTTATACGCTAATTTTAATGGTTTATTATTTTAATTCATTATTATTAATTAAAACAACTTTTAAATCATCTTAAGTTTATCTTCAGATACTCTGTAGCCATTTAATTGTAAAATGTTCTACACAGCATCTTAACTTAAGGGTCGGCAGGCGACCCAGGCAAACTCCGAATTGATGTTGGAGACCTCGCGCGGTGACAACGCGAAACTCCGGTTTCAGTGTTACCAACGTTGAAAAACCAATTTCAGGTTCTATGTAGTGGTGTATATCCGTACACGTACACACTATTGCATTGCTCACGCGGACGCACGGTAGAGAGACAAGGATCGATAATCACGTTATCCTTGTTCCTCTACCGTGCTAATCATGTGACATGCTACACGCGAGATACGGCCTGAAAATGCTTTCTGGCCTTCCGTAGCAGAAGGCAGGAATGTAGCAAGGCTAATAAGCACCCACTTTTTGTAAATTTTATATATGCTTATGCACATATGTGCGTATATATAACAAATAGTATCAAAAATTTATATATATGTCTCCAAATTGTACAATGATAAATAATAATGATAAAATAATAATTCGCAGAGTGAACTAATATACAACATCTAAGACACGGGCGCTTATTAGACTTGGCAATTTATTGCTTTTTTACTTCTACTTTTTTATCGATATTTTATGTATCGTCAGCGCGATAGAGAGACAAGGAGAGAACGAGTATTTTAATTCTTGTCTAACATGTAGTGGCAATTGTAGATTTATAGGCTAACAAATATGTATTACTTAATTACTTTTTGATTATATTGATGTTACTGTATAAGAATACTTGCTCCATATAAATCGTGATGTAAAGAACATACGAGTAACATATTATAAATAGCTCAATGCAAGGTGTTCGGTCTGTCACCCTGAAGACTCAAGTTCAAGTCTATCAATATGATTTTTTTTAATAATATATTAGAATATATAAAAATTATTTAAAAAAATATATTTTTAAAGGCGATTAACTTTAAGAATTTTTAAATATTGAAAAGATCAATTATTTTACAACTATCATATACATAAAAATGCAAAATAATTCCGTGAATAAATTAATGTATCCTGTAATAAATCAATAACTAATATATATATATATATATATATATAAAACAGAAAATATAATATCTTCACAGCTATCATTATTGCGATAATACATACACGTTTCAAAACATTTAAAAAATAATTATAATTAAGCAATTATTGTAAACGACCCAACTGGCTTAATTGATCTTTCTTAATTCGATATCATATATAAATATACAGACTACGTTTCGACCTTTGGTTCAGGTCCTTATCAAGTCTAAAATTAAAGGATAATACTATATAGAAGGAATCATTTTATAAAAGCATAGCGCAAACCAAGTTGAAAACAACAATTATTATAAAGTAAATGATTAAAACATACCTTACTTAAAATTTTTTTCTTTTTTCAACATGTTACAATTCTCTGTACTAAACGTTTCGTATAGATGGTAAAAAACGAACTAAGTTAGACTTCCTTTATTATTCTATCATAAATAGGGTTTAAATTCTCTGTGTCTTTATGTAGGTTAATCGTGTTGTTAAATTTTTTTATATAAAACATTTCAGCTATCTCTCTTTTCCTAGTGTTTCACGATGTAAAATATTAAAGGTTGTCCATTTAAAGTCATGTAAATATTCATTTCTATGTTTGCTTTAGCAATTATTAGACAAGATTCCCTTAACAATATGTAAGTTCTTATTATGGAAATGTTCATCAGATAACAAAATAGCGTGATCGACTAATTGTAAGTTGTTAATGATGTAACCAAAGCGTTATAAGCAAACATAGAAATGAATATTTACATGACTTTAAATGGACAACCTTTAATATTTTACATCGTGAAACACATACTAGAAAAAGAGAGATAGCTGAAATGTTTTATATAAAAAAATTTAACAACACGATTAACTTACATCCTACATAAAGACACAGAGAATTTAAACTCTATTTATGATAGAATAATAAAGGATGTCTAACTTAGTTCGTTTTTTACCATCTATACGAAACGTTTAGTACAGAGAGAATTGTAACATGTTGAAAAAAGAAAAAAAATTTAAGTAAGGTATGTTTTAATCATTTACTTTATAATAATTGTTGTTTTCAACTTGGTTTGCGCTATGCTTTTATAAAATGATTCCTTCTATATAGTATTATCCTTTAATTTTAGACTTGATAAGGACCTGAACCAAAGATCGAAACGTAGTCTGTATATTTATATATGATATCGAATTAATAAAGATCAATTAAGCCAGTTGGGTCGTTTACAATAATTGCTTAATTTTATTCTTCACTGGCGACAAAAAAATACTCTTATAATTATAATTGTATAATATTGCACTTCGAGGAGACAGTTATCATGACACTTCCGTCATTTGCGCAAAAACAGAAAAAAATACCGAAAAGAACCGTAAACCGAAAATAATTTAACGGTCCGGTTATGGTTCCGGTGTTATAAATTTATCAGAATTTCAATACGGTTTACGGTTTCTGTTCTACTAAAAAAACGGTTATGGAACGGTTATCGGTTTTGGTCCGGGTCCCTGATATATATATATATATATATATATATATATATATATATATATATAAAGTATATATACATTATATTACTTTAAAAAATTATTATTAATTTTTATGACATATGAAAATATATTTATATATGTATCTATATTATATATACCTATATCTAAATATATTTTTATGTATAATATGAAGTGTTGTTTATTTATGTCATAAAAATTAATAATAATTTTTTAAAGTAATATAATTTAGAAATTAATTTAATTAGAAAAACAAAAAGTAAAAATTTTTAAAAACCGGAACCGTAACCGAAAAAATCATAATTTAAACGGTTTCGGTTTTTTTATTTATCAAAAAACCGAAACTGGAACCGGAACAGTTACTCAATATTTTATTAAACCGTAACCGAAACCGAACCCTAATTTTGTTTCGGTCCGGATCCCTGATATATATATATATATATATATATATATATATATATATATATTGATTACTGATTTAGAGAGATAGATTTATTACTGGATTAATTTATTTACCGAATTTTTTGCATTTATATATACAATGTGTTTGTAGTTGTAAAATTATTGAAATATTTTCAATATTTAAAAATTCTTAAGTATCGCCTTTAAAAATATATATTTTTAATAATTTCTATATATTCCAATAATAATAAATATAAAAAAATATATATATATATACCGATAAACTTGAACTCGAGTTTTCAGAGTGATAGACCGAACACCTTGCATTGAGCTATTTATATGTTATTCATAAGTTCTTTATATTATTTTTTATGCAGCTGATATTTTTATACAGTAACATCAATAAGAAATCAAGATAACACATACTTGTCAATCACATATATATATATATATATATATATATATATACATATATATATACATATATATAAACTTATAAATATTTTAAATATTCTTTCTAAATTATACATATAATAATCCTTAAAAAAAAATATATATTTTAATATTTAATAAATCATTATTCTATAATTTGAGATACATAATATATGCGAGATGCGGCATACAATAAGATACAATTATTGGAAGATATTGTTAGGAGCAAGATCTAAGATATCGTTATCCTCGTTTTACATATACAGAGAAACAAAGGTAATACGATAGCCGGTTCTTGTTGACATTATCTTTCAATAATCGCATCCGTGTGCTCAACATATTAGTATTTGTGCCTACATGGACGCTACTACATACGCGATGCAAGAGAGACAAAGACAGAACGATTATCTCTCTCCTTGTCAAACTGTCAGTATGTTACCACGAAAATTTCCCCAGTTCCTTAGATCTAGTGAGAATCGTATCGTCCAGATTTCTCATCAAATAAGTGACAGCTTCGTGATTTTTTTTTTAATATATTCTTTATATAATAATGCAATCAGCTAAAGAGCCCGATTTTGCATTTTTGCTCTTAAAAATTTATAATAAATTAAATACGGACTCGCGGCTAACCCAACCTTACCCGTTGCTAACTGCACATTTCCCCAAGTTTATTAAAAAATTTTATTTTCACCTTTTTTTAATAAAATAGCTCTTTAGCTGATTACAGTCGAGCTTACTGATTAAGAATATCGTAAATTTAATGAGATTCATTCAGTATTTTGGCTAAAATCTGGATTATACGAATCCGTAATTCTCGGCCGGCCGACAGGCGTCTCCACCGTGTCGCCTGCCGACCCTTAAGATAATCTTAAATATAAAATGAGGTTGAGTATCGCCTTGCTCGTTTAATCATCTGTCGCCGCCATCTTGGTTGGCAATTTTCCTCCCTCGTCTCTGGCTTCACTTCCCCTCTCATATGCTCTATCCAGTTATTCCTACATCTATGACAAGGAGAGAGTATTATTCTGTCTTTGTCTCTCTTGCATTGCATATGTGTAGCGTTCATGTAGGAACACACACTAATACGTTGAGCACACGGATGCGATTATTGAGAGATAATGTAATAATAATAATAATGTAATAATTATGCACTTCAAATTATAGAATAATATACATACATACATACATATAAATATATGTACACACGCACACACACACACACGCATATATAGATATAAAAAAAATATTTTTTATGTATAAAATAACATGAAATAAATATACACGTACGGATAAAATATAAAATATTTATTTTGAATAGTATAAGTAATAATATGTAATAATAACATATTATTATATTAATACATATAATGATAAATGTAATTTAAATAAATTTTAAATGAATAAATATTATGCCGACAATATTAAGTACAAGATGTTCAGTCTGTGCCATATAAAAGCTCAAAGCTTCCATCAATAATTAATAGTCCAATGAATATAGTAATGCAACAATTATTTTTATATAAAATTGTATATTTGAATATATACTCGTCAAAAAAATTATCGCAACACGTAATTAATATCAAAATTTAGCATAAATTCAAATAAGCGTATCTCCGCGAAAAATTGTCGTATTTCAAAAATTTTTTTTTTGTTTTTTGAAGGGTGAAGTCTCTACTTTAAGGAACTTTCGTTCGATTTTGATTTTATTCTCTCCCCCTTTCTCCATCCCTTTAAAAGAAGGGACGTGTTATTTTTTCAAAAAATTGCTTAGTTTGACGAACTCTACGGAGTGTACTAAATTTTTTTCGCAAATATCATCATAACTATCGTAAAATATGGACTTTTCTCTACAAATTTTAAAAAAATTTGAATACCGTACGATTTTTTTTCGCGAAGTTACAGCATATCAAAGTTACCTATGCATTTTTGCCTATGTATTCAATTACCTATTTTTTTGTAATAAGGACCATATATATTTCCCGATGATAGAAAATATGTATAATATCTAAAGCCAAGCGTGCGCTCATTTATCATCTGTTTTCGGTTGACCTCATTTCTGTGTTTATATTATTGTCTCGATCTCATCTTTCCATTTAAAGACCAGTCGCGATGTATCGTTTAACAAGTGCGATTATATGTCACGTTCCCGTAGGCCTCTGTGTTTTCTAGCATCGGTAAGTTGCCTCTTTTTTTCGTGTTTCTTTGTTAGCTCGATCAATTTTTCTTTAATCAACACAGTTTGCAATAATATGCATTCACAAACGTTCTCTTTCCGTTTGGTAACGATGAGAGGTGACGCTGTTGTGATTATACATTGGCTGCGGGGCTCTTCGCCGTTTTTTGCCGCACGATTCTTATGAATCATTCTTTCTTTCTTTTATGTACGTATTGTTTCTATCTTTAATTTTAATTATTCTTTATCTCATGTTGGTCCTCCTTTTTATTATAATTATACTAAATTTCTGTTTACCATCGCCTCACCGTTTTTTGTTAAATAATTTTTGCAATGTTTTCAATTTTGTATTTTTTACCTTTTATTTTTACTTTATGTTTGTACAGCTTACTGAGGATGGCCCGAATCAGGGACCGAAACGTTTGAATAAATTAACTTTGTAACTCTAAGTTCGTTTCTTTTTTTGTCGCGCTTCTATCCGCGCTCGGCTCTTATTAGCCCGTTTATTTATTAATTTTGAATAGTCAGAGCCTTGACATTATATGTTTATTATATATTATAGTTACCTATGCATTTTTACCTATATATTTAATTACCGCCAACATTAGCATTACCCGATGGGCACTACGGGGAGGTTGCTAGTCGGATTTTGCCCATCGTGTGTGTGTGTGTGTGTGTGTGTGTGTGTGTGTGTGTGTGTGTGTGTGTGTGTGTGTGTGTGTGTGTGTGTGTGTGTGTGTGTTGGGGCAAGGATATATGTGTTCGTATTTAAAATTGTATATTTCTGCCTCGTCTTCGGATGACCTCTTGCAGGCGCTCACGCATATTAATGCAGGCTCTAATTGTGGCTTGAAGAATTTCGAACCATATTCGATGTAGGGCTGCTTCCAATTGCTAGAAATTGGTTGGTAGTCTTTCAAAATCATGCAGCCATCTTTCCATAAAAGGTCATCCGAAGACGAGGCAGAAATACACAATTTTAAATACGAACATATATCCCTGCCCCAACACACACACACACACACACACACACACACACACACACACGATGGGCAAAATCTGACCAGCAACTTCCCCGTAGTGCCCATCGGATAATGCTAATGTTGGCGGTAATTGAATACATAGGCAAAAATGCATAGGTAACTTTGATATGCTGTAACTTCGCGAAAAAAAATCGTACGGTATTCAAATTTTTTAAAAATTTGTAGAGAAAAGTCCATATTTTACGATAGTTATGATGATATTTGCGAAAAAAATTTAGTACACTCCGTAGAGTTCGTCAAACTATGCAATTTTTTGAAAAAATAACACGTCCCTCCTTTTAAAGGGATGGAGAAAGGGGGAGAGAATAAAATCAAAATCGAACGAAAGTTTCTTAAAGTAGAGACTTTACCCTCTTTAAAACAAAAAAAAATTTGTTGTATGAAATTGAAATACAACAATTTTTCGCGGAGATACGCTTATTTGAATTTATGCTAAATTTTGATATTAATTACGTGTTGCGATAATTTTTTTGACGAGTGTATAAAAATAATTGTTGATTACTATATTCATTGGACTATTAATTATTGATGGAAGCTTGAGCTTTTAACATATATGGCACAGACTGAACATCTTGTACTTAATATATTGTCTGCATAATATTTATTAATTTCTCTTATTTATAAAATATAAAATATAAGTATATACACACACACACACACACACACACACACACACACACACATATATATATATATATATATGACTGCAAGTATTATCTTGATTTTTTTCGATTATATTGATGTGTAAGGACATCTGCTCCAATATTTATAACGTGAAAGAACTTACGAATAATGTATGATGACATGTTCAGTGTGTTACCCAAGAAACTCGAATTCAAATCTATCGATATCAATTTTTTTTATAATATATTGGAATATACAAAAATTAGTAAAAAAATATATTTTTAAAAGAAGATTAACTTAAAAATTTTTTAATATTGAAAATATTTCAATCATTTTACAACTACATGCACATTGTATAGAAATGCAAAATAATTAAAATAAATAAATCCAGTAATAAATCAATTGCAACTACACATGTACGCTCACACACACACACACACACACACACACACACACACACACACACACACACACACACACACACTCTCTCTCTCTCTCTCTCTCACACACACACACACACACACACACACACACACACACACTCTCTCTCTCTCTCTCTCTCTCTCTCACACACACACACACACACACACGCACGCAGCTGCTATATAGATTTATTACTGGATTAATTTATTTACAGAGAGAGAGAGAGAGAGGGGGGGTGGGGAGGGGGAGAGGGGGGAGAGGGGGGAGAGAGAGAGAGAGAAAGAGAGAGAAAGTAAAAATAAGTCCCTTTTAATTAATTAAAAAAACGTTTATTTTCACGTTAATGTAATATACGTATAAATATTAATTTAATGTTAACTTAATTTCATTAATAAAATATGAATAAAATACTAATAAAATAAATATGTATTTATTTCATTAATATTTTATTAATATTTTATTAATATTTTAATAATGAAATATTAAATATTTAATAAACTTTAAATAAAAATAATGAATGTTTTTTTAATTAATAAAAAGGGACTTCTCATTATTTTAACATTTTTAAAATATCTTTGAAAATGAGTTTTAAACATTTTTTATACATTCTTGTGCTACTTGGGATGTGTGTAGTTGTAAAATGATAATATTTTCAATATTTAAAAATTTTTAAGTTTGTCGCCTTTACAAAATATATTTTTTATAATTTTTGTATATGCCAATGTATTATAAAAAAATTGATATTGATAAATTTGAACTCAAGTTTTCTGGGTGACAGGCTGAAAATTATTCTTTCATTGAGCCATCATACATTACTCCTAAAAGTTCTTACACGTCATAAGTATTTATGGAGTAGAGATTATACAATAACATCAATAATGTAAAAGAAATAAAGATTCAACATATTCGCCAATCTATAATTGCTACAGGATAATGAAACAAGACTCTCCTATTATTTCTCTATCGCGCTGACGATACATAAAATATCGATAAAAAAGTAGAAGTGAAAAAGCAATAAATTGCCAAGTCTAATAAGCGCCCGTGTCTTACATGTTGTATATTAGTTCACTCTGCGAATTATTATTTTATCATTATTATTTATCATTGTACAATTTGGAGATATATATATATAAATTTTTGATACTATTTGTTATATATATACGCACATATGTGCATAAGCATATATAAAATTTACCAAAAGTGGGTGCTTATTAGTCTTGCTACGTTACTGCCTTCTGCTACAGAAGGCCAGAAAGCATTTTCAGGCCGTATCTCGCGTATAGCATGGTCACATATACTTATATACAGTAGGGACACACAGCGTCGGAACCTTTGATCTTTTTCAGCTGACCTTTCAGCAGTCCGCCATGTCTTTAGGTTGCAGCACCGTATCAATATTTTTGTTGTACCCATTACTATTAAAACATTCGAATTGTATAAACAAATTGGCATTGATCTACTGTGAGATGTACTCATGTACGGACTACCCGGTTGTGGAAAAACTATGTTGGCGCAAGCAGTTGCTAGACATACTACTGGTACAAATTTAAATATACTGTTAAAAAAAATCTCAGAATATATCTAAACTAATCGCATGGAAGAATTATAACAAACAGATTTTGTGTTTTAAATTCTATTATTTTCTATTTTTTCCAGCTGCCTTCATTTGTGTAAAAGTATTTGAGCGAAGGACCACAAATGGTACGAGACGTGTTTCGTTTGGCTAAAGAAAACTCACCAGTCATAATATTTGTTGATGAAATAAATGCTATTGCTACAAAAAGATTTGACACTCAAGCTGTAGCAGATCAAGAAGTGTAACGTATTCTCCTGGAATTACTCAAATCAAATGGATGGTTTTGATCAGACAACTAATGTTAAAGTCATTATGGCAACAAATAGATGAGCTGGTAACTCTTGTTTAATTTCCTTGGATCTTTAAGCATATTTTTATGTATATTAAGATTGTACTTTAGTTTTATTATTTCAGTATATTCTTCCAGAATGGACATATTGAATCCCGTATAGCTTCGTCCTAGTAGACTGGACCGCAAGATTAAACTTCCGCTATCCGATCGTCAACAAAAAACTGATCTTTTCTACGATTTTTTGATCTTTTCTACGATTATGCAAAGATAAATTTGAGCGAAGAAGTGGATCTTGAGGATTATGTAGCACAGCCAGATATAATTTTTGCTGCTGATATTAATGCTATCTATCAAGAGACAGGAAAGTTCTTCCTTCAGCCGCACAAAGTATTTGAATTTTCATGTTCTTCCTTCAGTCGCAGAAAATATTTGGATTTTCACATTCTTCCTTCAGCCGCACAAAATATTTGGATTTTAATATTCTTCCTTCAGTTGCAGAAAGTATGTATAAAAAAATAATATATATAGTTTTACATTTTTTAATTAATAAAACTAAAATGTATGCACACATTTAAACATAAACTTTCATTTTTGACAAATATTGAAAATCTTTTTATTATTTATGATATTTGGATTGTTTTAATGTGTGTGTGTGCATACTTTCCTATTACTTAGAACTAATATAAACATGCTAATTGCACCTAGGAATATTTTTTGATATATATTCTTTTATAATTTATGTTACATGTTGCACCCGTTTTACAAAGTCTTACTAATTCCATTTCTGTATCATACATATTGTAAATATTGTATATATTATGAAATAAGAAGTTTGTTGCTGTTCAAACTATAACTTTAAGTGAAAGGTAAAATTCTGTGATTGTTTTACGATGTATATTTCGTTACTTTGTTTTGACATGTAGTATTTAATATGTTTACATAAATGCAATAAAAATAAATTCTTTACAGATACGACAAAATGCCACGCAAAATTGCGGTCCCACCAAAGTGAGCATCCTAGTTGTAAAACATTTGTGATACATTGAGATAGAAAACTGAGAGGTTTTTGTGGTACGCAACGAGGACATATTGACCAATTCTGGTAAGAAAATGGGTTCAACTTTTCGTCGGCACATGAAAATTATTCGTCGAAGCACATTTTTTTCGTTCACATCCGTCCTTAGTTCAGTACTTCGTTCGAACAAGTCGTCGAATTTTCGTTGACTCTCACTCGTTGATTCTGAGCGATTCTGTTCGGTGTCTTTCGGTGTAGAATGCAGTTTTTTGCTGCTGATATTAATGCTATCTATCAAGAGACAAGTTCTTCCTTCAGCCGCACAAAGTATTTGGATTTTCATGTTCTTCCTTCAGTCGCAGAAAATATTTGGATTTTTATGTTCATCCATCAGCCGCACAAAGTATTTCGATTTTCATGTTCTTCCTTCAGTCGTAGAAAGTATGTATAAAAAATATATATAGTTTTACATTTTTTAATTAATAAAACTAAAATGTAATTTAAACGTAATCTTGAGTTTTTAAAAAATTGAAATATTTTCTCTTCATTAAAAAGATTTAATTTGAATGCTACATTTACTCAAAACTCTTGCATTATTCATATCTGGGCATTGGATCAATATTTTTTTAAGTTAACAATTGAGATAAGCAAAATATTAATTGTTTGTATCTTTTTTTAACACTATTTCAATTCTCGTGCCCTCTGAATGAAACAAACTGTACAATTACAACTCGCGACAGAATCAAAATGATCCGGCACTGATTGGTAAAATCTGCAATTTCATTGAATTTTATTTAATGAAATTTCAGATTTGTCCAATCACAGCGCAGTATCATTTTAATCTGGATCGATGACAATATCGTTTTGATGACAATATCGCAAATGTGACAAAAAATATCCTGACCACAGAGCTTAGTATACAGAACACGAAGAAATGCACGGGCTGCAATGTTACGACGTTTCCAACTGTGATATTAGGACCAAATCATAAAATAATTGCAAAGGAAGGCTTTAGTTCTCTGGAGAAAGCTTTAGGCTTCAAATCGCCGATTTATAAGACGTTGTTGCGATTCATGCTTGGGAAAATACACATGGTTTAGAGAACCAAGAATTCACATATTCATTGAACTCGATATACGCCCAAACATTCAATGTAAAATTGGATTAAATTGCAGAGTGGAAGAATTACCGACAACACTCAAGTTTCTATGTGATGATGAAAGTTTCGAATACAGGTAGGCACAATGACTTTTTTAATTTCCAGATATTTTATATTTTTTAATTGTATAAAAAATTAATTGTTTTTAGGTTGGCTGGAGTAATAGCCTACATATCGGGGCATTATATTGCATACTGCTTGCGTTCTAATGGAATTTGGCAAATTTACGACGATTTACGAACAGATATCTCCACATGTAGCTCAAAAACTATTATAAATCCGCATCTTGCAGTGTATTTACGGAAACATTAATGATCGGAGACAATTTCAAGATTCTAACTCTACTGAAGGACTCAGTGCGATTCACTATACAATAGAAGAGTTTGTTTTATATAAAACTAAATATATTAGTATTCAATTAGTGCTATTCCTTTAAAGGTCTAAATAGACCAACTCTACAATATGTCATAGAGCTCGATGATCTACGTGAATTGATGTTCTTTTAAGTCTCCAGTCTTCAGTGATATGAATCTAAATTTTATTCTTGCTGTTCTTTTTTGAATTGTTGCTTTATTTTAATTTGAACAATTGTTTTATATGTTTTATATGAATTTATTCGTTAAATGTAGTTGTAAATTTTTTTTTCTATAATTTATACAACAGAAGAAAAAACAAGTTCGTCTCTACTTATCTATGTTTCAAGAAAATTCAGAATAGATTCAGTGGAAAATTTGAAAATAATTACACTCTAAACGAGATTTAGGACTTCTCACAATTAGGAACGTCCATCGCATAAAAAAAAATTTTGAATTGAATAATTTATTTATAAAATATGGCCGATAATTTCTGGCAAAAAGTTCACATCCAGTAAGTTAATCTTTTTAATTATTATATCGCAATAAATTTTATACAGAATACAATTTTCACTATATTTTTTTAAATTTTATTTTAGCCAACAGTCGTTAATTGGATAAACAAGATTGATCAGAGAGAGTCAACATGATTTATCAGTATTAATGAAAGAAGAATATTAGAAAATATTTATTTTCTTCTCTAATAGTAAGTTGAAATGATAAATTGCAAAATGTAGTGAGATATTTATTAGACGAAGAACAAACTTGTATTTATATCTTTTCGTAATGTTGAAGTTTTTAGATCTGTATTATATCATCAATTCAATGCTAGTCAAAATATAAATTCAGCATAAATAAAAAGAAAAATATTGACAGATTTATACATATTAATTATACTTGGTAAGGAACTATTTCTTTTTTTGTATTTTCATTAAAGATTGAATAATTCGTTTTACTGTTAATGTGTTCGTATGTATATGTTCACATAAATATACTGCATCAATTTATATTACGCTTTTGACACCATGATAATGATTAGATGATGTTTTATAATTGTACAATATAGTTTATGCATAATTATGTATTTATTATTTCTGTTATTAGTGATACAAATGTAAGATGAATAATTGAAGTTGAGGCAACAAGTGATAGCTACTGCAATAGTTTATTTTAAAAGGTTTTATTCTCAACTTAATATGTATATATATGGATACTTATTACTAGCAGTTTTTTGGCATCAACAGTAGAAGAATTTGGAGTAATTTGTAATATTAGATAAATAATGACAATGGGAACTGTAGGTAAAGTTTATGAATATATCTTCTATTGTAATTTTTATTGATGATTATTATGCTAATTAAATTTTATTGTTCTGTTTCTCACAGTTAAGAACAAGTTTAATTATGCATACACACAAGAATTTCCATATTGTACAAATCATATTTTAGAGTGTGTATTTTATCTTTTGGAACACTTGCATTGTTTTTTACTCAACCATACCGTTTCTTATTAAAATTAATTCAGAATGTGGGACAAGATGATCAATTACTTTTACATAGCATATAATTAATGATAGTTTAAAAACAGATGTACGTTTGTTTATTATATCTTTCTTATCAAATAGCTATTGGTAAGCATGCAGTATTATTTTTACAATCTAGTGTGTATTACAAAGAAATTTTATATTTAACAATATCTTTTTTTTTACAGGTTGCCTGCAAAAAATAGCTTGTGTAATATTGCAGAAAGATCTTAAATCGTGGTTCGCAAAATTAAATTCTGATATGAAAGGATTCAAGAAATAGCACGGTATATTAATCTATATGAATTGTGGAAGAGATATGATAAAAAGAATGAGATTCAAGGTTTACTGATTAAAATACCAAATCCAAAAGCAGCTCCACAACGTTGACATCAAGTTCCCTGTTCGCCAAATGTTTGCGATTCATGTTAATACAGTTAATTAAAAATATCTTCCATATATATATCGCTGTCAGAGACGCATAGAAAATTGACAATGAATATTATTCTGTATTTATATATGCAGGAAACACTTTTCTGTCCCTATATAAAACTATGTTTTAAACAGTGTGTGTGTGTGTGTGTGTGTGTGTGTGTGTGTGTGTGTGTGTGTGTGTGTGTGTGTGTGTGTGTGTGTGTGTGGGTGGGTGGGTGGGTGGGTGTGTGGGTGTGTGTGTGTGTGTGTGTGTGGGTGTGTGTGTGTGTGTGTGTGTGTGTGTGTGTGTGTGTGTGTGTGTGTGTGTGTGTGTGTGTGTGTGTGTGTGTGTGTGTGTGTGTGTGTGTGTGTGTGTGTGGGTGGGTGGGTGGGTGCGCGCGCGCGCGCAAATAATAATGCATTACTTAATATTCTTATATTTTATTCTCAATAATTCTCTCTAGATGTAACATGGTCAAAAGTTACGAAACATTACATCTTAACTAATTATAGTTAAATATTTAAATTTTTTTGAATATATCTGATATATGTGTAATGCATTATCAATTTGCATTTTAATTATACATATCTAATTTCATTATCTGCAATATTGAATGTTAGTATTTTAAATGTATGTTTAATTATTTTTTTCCATTATACAAATATTAATTGGAAATATATCAAAAGCCAGCTAATTATAAGTGTACTAAGTTTGCTACAAAAATTTGATGTTAAAAGAATGCTAGAATAACATCTGAATTTATTTATTACAACGTACAAAATTGCAATAAGCTTTATTATAATAAATTGTCGAATTTTACCTAATTCTTTGTTGTATAAATGTTGATGATTGATAAATATATATAAATAATATAAATATATATATATATATATTAAAATTTACTTTATTAATTCGTTATATCATAATTGTATTATCAAAACTTAGTCCAGCCTGAGAAAAGCTTTGGCATTGATTAAAAAGTTATTTTCTTATTTTTTTATTACAATGAGAAAATGAAAATAATTTACTTTTCAGTGTTTCTAGGCATTTTTTTGACAATATTTGTTTAGTAGTATTGCTACTGAAATAACACAATGTATGTAAAAAGCTTATAAATAAATTTTATTAACACAATATTAACTCGCGATTCCATCGAATCCTTTGAGTATCATTTCCAAAATTTCTTTACATTATAATGATTAGCTTTAGTGACTACCATGATTCTTTTTGTACAAGATAAAGATACAATATGTCTCAATTGTGATATTTGTCATAAAATTTTGTGACATAATAAACTGTATTTATATTTCATAAAATATTCGAATTTTAAAATAATAATTACCTTTCAACTTTACCAAATTAATATTCTTATAGAAAGTGCATGATATTTAAAAATCTTTTGTGAAAGAAATTGACTGTATAACACATTTTCATTAAACAAGAATCTCTTTCATTTTTCCATAGCTTAATTTGATGTACAGTAGTAGATGGTAATAAAGACGGTCCTTTTTCTATTATTTATATCATATTTATATTTCTATTATTTTATCATTTATTTCATACTGTGCACGTGTAAATAACTATATAAAGCAATATATTATTTGATTATTTATGTTAGATATTGATGTAAATGAAATGTCTTCATCAAACCCTACTATTTGAGAAGCAGTTATCCCACTCTTCAATACTAACGGAATCCCTTGTTAATATTGATACAATCAAATTTAGAAATCTATATGTAGAAATATATATATTGACTTAAAACTTTGCATATCATATGTGTGTATCTGTCTATCCAAACATAGAGGTTTCAACAATTTTGTTTGTATCTTAACTGCTGTTTTTACAATTTAAGATTTAGATAAGATTTTTAAAAATTTGATTGAGCATCATTATTACTCATTTTTTATAACGATGCTTTTCAAAAAAATAAATTTTTTATAAAGAAATAGTAAATATGGATAAATAATATATAAAGATGTTGAAAAATTTCAAAAATAGTTTCAAGTTTTTAAATAATTAAAATAAATATTAATAAATATTATAGTGTCTATAAACAAATAATTTTATGTTTAACAATTGCTATAATATGTGTATTTGTATGTTAAGGCCCGTATTCATAGCCAGTTTTATAGATGTTAGCCTTACATTTATAGAAATAAGTCTTAAATCGTAAGCAATAAACCAATCATATTCGATTACTGCAGATGCGGTTTCAATATGAGATAATTTTTCGTTTTTAAGACTAATAATAAACCAACAAACGCTAAAATTAGACCAACAATCATCAGCAGACGATTTCGCATCGATTAGACCGTTTTTTTTTTATTAAAATTGAGATTTTTCCGGCTAACTTAACGCTAATTTTTCTTTTTTAATTTAAAAAAAAATTAAAAACCAACAAACGTTGTAATTAGGCCAACAATCACCAACAAACGACCAACAAACGATAAAAAAATTAAAAAATTAAAAAAGTCGAAGTTGACCGGCTAAGTTCCCGGAGCTAGAGAAGCCTGAGAGAGGCTGTTCCGACGCTGATTTATTAAACTGATACTGTCCTTCATTTCTTAAAATTTTGTAAACGTGTCTCAATGTAATTCGTCAATCTATATTTAACCGTTGTCGACATCACCTTACCGCGTGAATCGTTTGTTTATCTCTCATCTCACACACTCACATACACACACACTCACGCTCCCTTGACATTCACACGATTACACACCTCGTTTCTCGCCCTTGCGAACTTAAATCAAAACATAAATTAGTGCTTGTCGACACAGTCTGTACTGAGTATCGAAAGAATAAAGATCGATTCTTACACGCTTAATATCTCCTCTATTTCAATTTTGGAAATTCGATTCTCCGACGTCTCCAGCGCCGTCAGTCTACGCGATCGTATCAATTATCGTAAATCAAAACAGAGCCATGCCGGCGATTTTCGTGGGACGCTTTAACAGCTCCGTAAAGTTAGCCGAACGACTTTGACTTTTCTAAAATTAAAATTATCTAATCGTTTAGTGGTCGTATGGTGATGATTGGTAATCTAATTAAAATATTTGGTAGTTGATTGTTTTTTTTAAATTAAATAATTAAAATTTTGATGTAAAGTTAGCCGAACTTTTTTTTTTTACTCTAATCGAGTTCAATCAGGGCTTATTCGATGCAGAATCGTTAGGTGGTCACGAATGCATTCTTTACAACATTTGGTGGTCCATAGTTCCTCCAATAAATGAAAAAAATCATTTGTGGTTAAGTAGCAGAAATGGGCGTAAAATTTGCCGTACCAATATATTATTTATAAACCAATTTTGTTCAAATTGGTCTTAAATGAGAGAAAATCGTTTGGTGATGATTGGTAGTCTAATTAAAACATTTGGTAGTTGATAGTTTTTTAATTAATTAAATAATTAAAATTTTGATGTAAAGTTAGTCGAACATATTTTTTTTTTAGTCTAATCGAGTTAAATCTTATTCGATGCAGAATCGTTAGGTGGTCACAAATGCATTCTTTACAACGTTTGGTGGTCCATAGTTCCTCCAATAAATGAAAAAAATCATGTGCGGTTAAGTAGCGCGGGAATGGCTGTAAAATTAGCCGTACCAAATATATTATATTATTAATGAACCAATTTTGTTCAAATTGGTCTTAAATGAGAGAAAATCGTTTGGTGGTGATTGGTAATCTAATTGAGAAGCCTTCATTTGCGCACAGTACAATTGCACACGTTGCAATTGCACACCGTGCTATTAGACACATAAAGTTGCGCACAGTTCTTTTGCCCACAGTTCTTTTGCGCACAGTTCTTTTGCGCACCGTTCGTTTGCACACCGTGCAATTGGACACGAAAATGCGCGACACATGCTCTATTCACACACACACACACACACACACACGGGGAGGGGGGTGCAAGGGGGGCCTTCGGCCCCCTTTGCACCCCCCCGAAAAATGTAATCAAAATTTTAATTACTCTTAATTAAAAATCATCTGATTTATGTCATGTTTGGTGTCATTTTAATCGCAAAAGTCTCATTAATCTGTTAAAATTATTTTCAATTCGATATATTGCAAATTATCAAAATTTTATTTTCTATAGTAACATGACATATGATATATGAAAGATTAGATAAAGGAAGCCTCGCGAGGAGACTTCGGAACTCTTTGATGATACGTCATCTCGCTCGCTCTTTATTCGTTCTCGCTCTCGCTTCGACGACATCGGGAACCTTTCCTTATCTACGATAATTCACGCGAATATAAACATTTTATACATAAAAATTAAAACTTTTAATTTGTATTTTATCGATTTGGAAATAATTTTAATGGATTAATGAAATTTTAGCGATTAAAATGACACCAAGCACGACATAAATCGAATGATTTAATCTTTAATCCAATACTATAATATAAAATTATTTTCAGCAGACAAAATGCGAATTATAAAAATGTTATTTTCTATAGTAAGATGACATATACATATACATATGTATTCGTGAAATACTATAAATGAAGAAAGCCTCGCGTAAAAGACTGCGAAACTGACGACATGATCTCGTTCTCGTCCTCGGTTTGACATCCGGAGACCTTTAATATAATTAAAATCTATATATACATATATATATATATATATATAATAACAAATATATAATTACGAATTTAAATGTCTTATGAAATATATAAGGACTTAAATCTTTATTTTTTATTTTACCTTTTTGAAAGTAAATGTATAATAGATTAATGAAATTTTTACAATTATTAGAACGACATCAAACACACGATGACGTATGAATCGGATAATTTTTAATTAATAAATATATATGAATAATCAAAAATTATCCGATTTAAGTCGTGTTGATGTCTTTTAATTGCAAAAATTCAGTAAATAAATATATTATAAAATGTATATAATTTTACTTTTACTATTTTAATTATATAATTTTAATTTTAATTATATAATTATATAATTTTACTTTTACTATTTTAATTGTATATATGCGCACATATATATAATATATATTCATCCGTGCGCGTACGTAGTGTATATATGTATATGTTAAAATGTAAAATATCGTATATAAAATATATATATATATATATTTTTTTTTAAATTTATTTATATACGCGAAATGTATTTCTTATCTATAATTTATGGATATAAGATGTGTGGACACACATGCGTAAAAAATGATTTTAGATTTTACTTCTAGAAATGAAAGTGGATGTATTTAGCACGGACATGAACCAAATAATCGATGGTATCGAAAAGTGGATGTGGATACGTAGTACAAATTCCTAAAAGTGGATGTACGGCGCTGCTGTACGGCCTAGTTAAAGCGTCCCACGAAAATCGCCGGCATGGCCTCTCTCAGGCTTCTCTCTGGCCTGGGTCTCCTGCCGACCCTTAAAGGCTCATTCAGACAGGACGCGTCAAGCAGCGAGCAGCAATCATTCAACAACCAATAAGCGAGGTAATATTAGCAATGGCGTAAAAAATATTGCCTCGCTTATTGGTTGCTGCTCGCTGCTTGACGCTTGACGCGTCCTGTCTGAATGAGCCTTAAGGGTCGGCAGGGCACCCAGGCCACAGATTAATAGACAGATAGCCAAAGGTCTGAAAAAGGCAAGACCGGCATTTCCGTGCGACAGACTTTGCCCCTTACCGACACACTTTGCCCCTGGTTCGAGTCCGTGCTAAACTCCGTTAACTTTACCAAAAGACTTTGCCCCTGGTTCGAGTCCGTGCTAAACTCCGTTAACTTTACCAAAAGACTTCGCCCCTGCACCCCTATTCTGTAACTTTTTAACAATACTTTCAAGGAGAGATCGCGGTTGACTCTTTACCGATTTTGATCTCCTTTTTTATAGTGAATCTGTATTGAATTTAAGTTGATCCGTGTTCGAGCTTTTCATCCAATGCGCCTTGTAAGTAATATTTTTTTTTTTTATATTGGATATTTAGAGAAATTTTCATGTTTGTTATAAGGCCTAAAGAAAGACACAGTTTTGATTAGTACCGCTGGCGCAGCGGGAGAACACGAGAGTAGTAACTGTGGGGATCGATCCAAGGTTCAAAACTTGGGATGACATAACTTTTTTTTGTTTTTTATTATTTTTTATGTATATGTTATATGTATTATTTATTACGTAGACATAAATATTCGGCATATATTTATTGTTTTTTAGATACGCATATATCTTCTTATATATTTAAAATGTATAAAATAATCATAATATAAATAAAATATTTTTACAGAGAAATATTTTTAGAAATATTTTAATTTTTTAAAAATTCATACATTTTTTAAATTTTTAATCCGAATGTTTTCCGTAAGTTATGAAAAGTGTGTATTCTAACATTATTAGATTATTTAAGAAAATTTAAAAAATGTATAAATTTTTAAAAAGTAAAAATATTTCTAAAAATATTTCTCTGTAAAAATATTTTATTTATATTATGATTATTTTATACATTTTAAATATATAAGAAGATATATGCGTATCTAAAAAACAATAAATATATGCCGAATATTTATGTCTACGTAATAAATAATACATATAACATATACATATAAAATAATAAAAAACAAAAAAAAATTATGCCATCCCAAGTTTTGAACCTGGGATCGCACAATTACTACTATTACCGTCGTATTAACGACGCGACTTTTGACTTCGAAAATGACTTATTTCTTGGGAATGTAGTTAGTAGTTACTGCATTGGCCACTACTACGATATGGCGCTGAAATCAGTGAGAAATGCCGGTCTCGCCTTCATCCAGGTCTTTGGCTATCTGTCTATTAATCTGTGCCCAGGCAAACTCCGAATTGACATTGGAGGCCTCTCGCGGTGACAACGCGAAACTCCGGTTTCAATGTTGCCAACGCTGAGAAACGAACTCCCAGGTTCTATGTAGTGGTGTATGTATGTACACGTACACACCATTGCATTGCTCACGCGGACGCACGGTAGAGAGACAAGGATCGATAATCACGTTATCCTTGTTCCTCTACCGTGCTAATCACGTGACATGCTACACGCGAGATACGGCCTGAAAATGCTTTCTGGCCTTCCGTAGCAGAAGGCAGGAATGTAGCAAGGCTAATAAGCACCCACTTTTTGTAAATTTTATATATGCTTATGCACATATGTGCGTATATATAACAAATAGTATCAAAAATTTATATATATGTCTCCAAATTGTACAATGATAAATAATAATGATAAAATAATAATTCGCAGAGTGAACTAATATACAACATGTAAGACACGGGCGCTTATTAGACTTGGCAATTTATTGCTTTTTCACTTCTACTTTTTTATCGATATTTTATGTATCGTCAGCGCGATAGAGAGACAAGGAGAGAACGAGTATTTTAATTCTTGTCTAACATGTAGTGGCAATTGTAGATTTATAGGCTAACAAATATGTATTACTTAATTACTTTTTGATTATATTGATGTTACTGTATAAGAATACTTGCTCCATATAAATCGTGATGTAAAGAACATACGAGTAACATATTATAAATAGCTCACTGCAAGGTGTTCGGTCTGTCACCCTGAAGACTCAAGTTCAAGTCTATCAATATGATTTTTTTTATAATATATTAGAATATATAAAAATTATTTAAAAAAATATATTTTTAAAGGCGATTAACTTTAAGAATTTTTAAATATTGAAAATATCAATTATTTTACAACTATCATATACATAACAATGCAAAATAATTTCGTGAATAAATTATAATGTATCCTGTAATAAATCAATAACTAATAATATATATATATATATATATATATATATTGATTACTGATTTAGAAAGATAGATTTATTATTGGATTAATTTATTTACTGAATTTTTTGCATTTATATATACAATGTGTTTGTAGTTGTAAAATTATTGAAATATTTTCAATATTTAAAAATTCTTAAGTATCGCCTTTAAAAATATATATTTTTAATAATTTCTATATATTCCAATAATAATAAATATAAAAAAATATATATATACCGATAGACTTGAACTCGAGTTTTCTGGGTGATAGACCGAACACCTTGCATTGAGCTATTTATATGTTATTCATAAGTTCTTTATATTATTCTTTATGCAGCTGATATTTTTATACAGTAACATCAATATATAATCGAAAAGAAATCAAGATAACACATACTTGTCAATCATATACAGGATGTAACTAAACAAACGTATACGAAGCACATCATCAGGTGCAGGACAACAAACTAAATCAAAAAGTCCTGAGCCATTTTTTTATCTGAGTTTTATTTTTTACGCTATAAATTGTTAAAGTTTGCCAATCAGCGCGTGGCTACAACGGAAGGCAGCGTAGGCGCCGCCTACTGGATGGGGAGCGCGGGATCGTTGAGTAGCGAGACAAAGTGGGGCAAAGCGAATGTAGCATGTCTCTGCTCTTTTTTGTACGTTTTGCGTAGCTCTTAAAATTTGATTATTCTCGATACTCTCGGCAGTGTGGAATATTTAATTTTTCCATCTCGTTAGCTGTCTCCATATTTGTGTTTAGAAATACTTTTTCTTTGAAGAGAGAGAAAGGTCACATGAGTTGTAGTCCGGAGATCGAGCAGGCCACGGACTAGTACTGAATCCTTCCCATCCTTGAGGAAAATTTTTATCGAAGTAATGGCGGATGATACTTTTGAATAAGATTCATTGAAATTAATATTAAAAGTGGTTCCGATAATTGGACTTAAATATTAAATTTATTTTAAGCGCAAAGTATGTTTTTATTTTTAACATATTTAACAAAAAAAAAAAAACTTTCTTGATGTATGAAAACATTATAATACATATGTATGTAGTAATGACTACTTTTATTAAGATTTTTAGTCTTGATGTGTGAACATGATATAAAAATTAAGCCCTGAGAGTAGAATACAGTATTGAAACTGAGATAGCGATTTTCACAATTTCGATAGATTCTATTAAACTACACAATAAAATAATAATTATAAACATTTTTATAATAATAAAATAAAAATAAATAATAATATAAATTATAATCAAATTAAACATATTTATAATAATAAAATAAAAAGTAAATAATAATATAAATATAATAATAAAATAAAAATAAAGATTTAAAAATAAATATTTAATTTATAATAAATATAAATTTATAAGAAAAAATAAATTTATAATAAAAATAAATATTTTCATAATAATAATAATTTTTATGTATTAACAAAATAATTATTAACAAAAAAATTAAAGTAATTGTTCGAAATAAGTTCCTCCCACTTCGATACATATTTCTGCTCTTTTTTGTACGTCTTGCGTAGCTTTTTGTATATGATGATTTTCAATTCTTTGAACAGTGTGGAACACCAATTCTTCCATTTCGTCTGCGGTTTCGATGTTGTTACTTAAAAACACTTTTTCTTTAATCGCTCCCCAAAGATAAAAATCACATGGGTTGAAGTCCGGAGATCGAGCAGGCCACGGAGTTATTGAACCTTTTCCAAACCATCCTTGTGGAAAATTTTCATTAAGATAACGGCGGATGATACCTTTGAATAAGATTCATTGATATTAATACTAAAAGTGATTCAATAGATAATTAGACTTAAATGCTAACTTCTAAGTGCAAAGTGTATGTTTTTACTTTTAACATATTTAATAAAATTTTCTTTATGAAAACAAATTATACACAATACACATGTATGTAATAAATACTGTTATTAAAATTTTTAGTGTTGATGAAGCACGATATAAAAATTAACCTTTAAGGATAGACTATAATATTGAATCTGAGATAGCAATCCTAACTAATTTTGATAGATTCTTCTAAACTGTATGCAATAAACATTTTATAGTAAAAATGTCACGTGCAGAATGGACAGGTGCGCCATCATGCATGAATATCATAGCTCGTCTATTTAATGCTACATCTTCCAAATTATTCTCTGCCGGCATTAATAAATCTGGCAGATCATTTCGCAAGAAATTGAGATATTCTTGAGCATTTAAACGTTCTGGTAGTATAAAAGGTCCAATCTAAGCTCAATTAATAAAGTTATATTAATAATAGGAACAATATTAGTAACAAAACAGTAGTATAATTAACGATTACAAATTAGAATTCTATAAAAAAAATGTTTATTGTATTGATTATAAATAAAAAAGATATGTCAAATCGAGAGAGACATTAAGGGCCAGTTTTTCAATAATAGTTTAAACTTATTGTTAGATCGAAGTTTAAACTTTGCGCAGAACACATGTGCACATAGTTTTAACTTCGATCTAATTTTAAACTATTATTGAATAACCGGCCTTAAGAGAGATATTAAAAAATAAGTTTCATTGAAAAAAAAAGAGTAAAAAGGACTGAATAAAAATAATTTTAATTCGATTAATTTAAATTTTAATTAAATTATAATCTTAAAATACTTACAATTTGATCTCCCAGCAATCCACACCAAACATTTACGGAATATCGGTATTGAAAAGAACTTGACCTAGTGAGAAATGGATTTCCATGGCTCCAGTAATGATAATTGTGGGTATTAAACATTCCGTTTCTCGTAAATGTACATTCATCAGTATACAAAATCCGACTTCCGTAATTATGTCTCAAATTCATTTGATTTAAATAATATTCAGCAAAATTCACACGAAATGGATAATCTCGTCGAAGTAAATGTTGTACTTTTGTATAGTGATATGACGGGTGCTGCTCATTTTCTTTAAGCACTCTATAAACATTCGTATGCGATATATCAAACTGACGAGCAACAGATCTTGTACTTAATGTGGGATCATTGCGAAAAACAGCCATAACAGCATTTTCCATCACAAGATTGCGTATTTGACGTGGACGACCTCCGTTTCTATTATTCGGTAAAACATTGCCAGTTTCTCGTAGTCGTCGAACAGCACCAGCTATTACATTTGGACTTGGATGATGTCGATTCGGGTATAAATTAGCATATTGCACTGCGGCAGGTGCAGCCTGTTCTCCGTTTATAAAATACAAACGAATCATTTCGTAATAATCTTGTGCGTAATAAACGGGCATGATGAGGATTATAAAATGGTCTGTCACTTATAAAAGATCGTTCACTTATAAAAGCATAACAATGAATAATTGAAATGATCAGAAGATTTTGTTTATAAGAACCTTCGCGCTTGTGCTTTGTTTTCATACATACACAATACATAAAGATGAACATACATACATACGTATGAAAACAAAGCACTAGCGAAGATTCTTATAAATAACAAAAATATTAAAAGAAAGAAAAAATATAAATCTGATCTTTTTTTTTGAACATTTCAACTATTCGTTGTTACGCCTTTATAAGACTATTTAATAATCTCCTGCTCGTTTATTATACATAAGATTATTGCGATATGATTCGTTAGTACTCTGCGTTGATACCACTGCTT
>NW_028141159.1:27372358-27425629 GCF_030444845.1 Prenolepis imparis
GATTTGGATTAGTGGATTAAAATTGATTTTGAGGCTTGGATTGTTGGATTGAAGTTTGACTTAAATTGAAATTGATTATGATTTGGATTGTTAATTTGAAATTGATTGTAATTTGGATTTTTTATTAGATTAAAATTTGACTTAAATTGATGTTAGTTTTAACTTGATTCAAATTAGTTGTGATTTAAATTATTAAATTAAAATTAGCTTTTATTTAAATCGTTTTTATTTACATCTAGATTAAAAGTAATTTTTACTTCGATTAATATTAATTTTAACTTATTATTAGATTATTAAATTAAAATTAATTTTATTTAAATTATTAGTTTAAAGTTAGTTTCGATTCAAATTAATTAATTAAAATTATGTTTTAATTTGAATTAATTTTACTTTAAATTGTTGAATTAAAAATAATTTTTATTAAAATTATAAGATTAAAATTTTTTTTATTTTCAAATTAATATTAAATTAAATTAATTATACTAATTTAATTAATTTTAAACTGAAATAAATAAAAACTGATAAAGTATTATTATAATAATTATTATTATTTAATTATTATTTATTGATACAAAAATTAAAATTGATTTTAATATGGAAATTGACATTGGTTTTCTCTTAAATTAAAGTTGGCTCTAATTTGAACTAAAATTGACTTTGGCTTGATGTTGAATTGAAATTGACTTTGATTTAGATTATTTAATTATTTTATTAAACTAATAATTAATTATGCCTCGAAGAAAAGTAGTTCGAACTGCTGAAGAAGAAGAAGAATTCCAGTGTAATAAACGAGAAAGAAAAGCAAAATCTCAAATGGAAAGACGGAAAATGAAACGAATGATAACTAAAAAAGATTGTCAATCTTTATCAAATAGCAGTGAGATTTGTCCAAATATAGCGCAAACTTTAACAAGCTTCTCGAGAAATATAGTAATAGATCATGTTGTTTCACAATTGGTTAATTCACCTATGAAAGTATTTCCAACGAATAATGTTAATGTTAACGATGATACTGATATAATTAGAAATGTTTACAATTCAACTACAGAAACTTTATTAAATAACAATATTACTTTCTCTATACCTAGCACATCAAATAGTACAAGCTTCTCGAGAAATATAGTAATAGATCATGTTTCACAATCGGTTAATTAACCTATGAAAGTATTATCTCCAACGAATAATGTTAATGTTAACGATGATACTGATATAATTAGAAATGTTCACAATTCAACTACAGAAACTTTATTAAATAACAATATTACTTTCTCTATACCTAGCACATCAAATAGTACAAGCTTCTCGAGAAATATAGTAATAGATCATGTTGTTTCACAATCGGTTAATTCACCTATGGAAGTATTATCTCCAACGAATAATGTTAATGTTAACGATGATACTGATATAATTAGAAATGTTCACAATTCAACTACAGAAACTTTATTAAATAACAATATTACTTTCTCTATACCTAGCACATCAAATAGTACACACAATATAGTTGATAAAAGTAAAGTTGTAAATCGTATTGCACAATGTCGAGCTTTAAAAAAAGGATATGTTAATATTAATACGTCTTCTACTACTCAACTACAAAATATTATAGAGTATTACATAGGAGAAATGAATATATGTTGTGAACATTGTGGTGCAAAACATTTTAATTCTGAAAAAGTAGCTAATAAGGGTAATTCATTTAACGATTGTTGCAGCCATGGTTCTGTTAAGTTAGATTCTTTACCACAACCTCCGTATGAACTTCATGAATTATTTATTGGAAATCATCAAAAATCAAGTCATTTTTATAATCATATTCGTGATTACAATAATACATTTTCATTTGCGTCATTTAATGTAAACTTAGCAGATTTTAGTGCGCAAAGACGTGGACCTTATTGTTTTAAAATTCAAGGACAAATTTATTATCAAATTAATACTGCGTTATATCCCTCATCTAACGAAATGCCAAGTTATGGTCAACTTTTTATCGTGGATAATAATGAAGCAACAGAATGTCGATTACATCGAAATTCGAATCTTGATAAAGAAATTTTACATATAATAGATAATATAATGCGTACGAATAATGTTTTTGCACAATCTTACCGAATGATGCATGAAGAAATTGAACAAATCACTGAAAATAATAGTATACGTGAATTATAATTGGGATTTTTGACAAAAAAAGGCATTGATCGTGGCCGATACAATGTGCAAAGAGTAAATGAAGTTGCAGCTGTTTTTTCTACTACAGCAGATGGTGAAATTCCGGAAACTTATGTAACAATATATAACAAAAATAAGAAAACGTTACAACAAGTCAGTACAATGAATCCAAATGTAGAACCGTGGATTTATCCATTATTCTATCCATATGGTAATCAAGGATGGCATGATAATTTACAACGTAAGAATTGTAATAAACGAGTAAGTAGAGCTGCATATGTAAAATATCGCATAGCTATACGTGATAATTTTAATATTTTCATTATGGGAAGACGATTATTTCAACAATGGCTTGTAGATAGTTATATAAAAATTGAAAAAGATCGAATTAATTATTGTAAGCAGAATCAAAAACAATTACGAACTGAGACTTATCAAGGATTAATTGATTATTTAGCAAACACCGCCAATAATAATAATGCTCATATTGGAAAAATGATTATATTTCCATCGACATTTGTAGGTTCACCGCGCAATATGTTGCAACATTATCAAGATGCGATGGCTATTGTTCGGAAATATGGAAAACCAGATATCTTTGTTACTATGACTTGTAATCCAAATTGGCGCGAAATTAAAGAAAATTTACTTCTAAATCAACAATCTGCAGATAGGCCAGATATATGTGCTCGGGTATTTAATATAAAAAAAGATTATTTAATTTCGATATTATTGTTAGACAAAAAATTTTTGGTGAAGTTCTGGCATATATTTATGTAATAGAATTTCAAAAACGTGGATTACCACATATACATTTGTTGATTACTTTAAAACGATTACTTTAAAACGATTACTTTAAAAAGAATTATAAAATATCAAATTCTGAAATAGTTGATAAATTTATTTCTGCAGAAATTCCTGATTCTAATGAAAATAAAAGTTTACATGATATTGTAATGAAACATATGATTCATGGACCATGTGGAGATTGGTGTTTGATAAATAATAAATGCTCGAAACATTTTCCAAAACCGTTTCGATCTGAAACGATTATGGATGAAGATGGTTATCCGCAATATCGTCGAAGAAATAATGGATTGCTGTACTAAAGACCTGGACGATACGTTGTTGATAATCGATATGTTGTTCCATTTAATCCAACGCTCTTACTTTTATTCAATAGTCATATTAATGTTGAAATAGTTTTGAGTATACGATCTGTAAAATATTTATATAAATATATTTATAAAGGTCATGATTCTGCATCCGTAGTTATTGGAGAAAATGTAGATAAAACTATAAATCATGATGAAATTCAAGATTTTATTGAAGCTCGGTATGTTGGACCCGTGAAAGCATGTTGGCGTATTTTAAGTAAACCTTTGCAAGAAAAAAGTCACGCTATATTTCGTTTACCAGTTCATTTACCAAATGAACATAATGTAATAATCGATGATAATATTAATAATGATGCGATAAGATCAGTTATAGAACGAGTAACAATGTTGTTAGATTTTTTTTAATTAAATGCTCGAGATGAAGAAGCAAAACAATATTTATACAGTGATATTCCATCTTATTATGTATTTAAAAAAATTAAAATTAATGGCAGAATTATTAATCGCTGGGAGAAAGGTCAAAGATACTTTAATTGTATTGGTCGTATGTATACCGTCAACCCGTCTCAGATGGAATTGTTTCATTTACGTATACTTTTACTACATGTTGAAGGAGCTACAAGTTTTCAAGAATTAAGAACAGTTAATAACGAAATACATCAAACTTTCACTGCCGCATATTTAGCATTAGGACTCATAGAAGATGATGAGGAATGGTATTGTGCAATGAATGAAGCAAAAATTTGGATGATGCCAAGACGACTTCGTAATTTATTTGTACGAATTTTGATTCATTGCCAACCAGTTCATCCAAAAAAATTATGGGATAAGTTTAAAATAGATATGTCGGAAGATTATGCAAGACGATTTGGACCTATAATAGGAATAAAGAAAGTTTATAATTATATTACTAATGTGCTTCAAATGGAAGGTTCAAATATTGCTAATTTTCCTGAATTAGAACAAGAAATTATTGAACAAGAAATAAATAATGAAGAACAAATTGAGGAAGATACATCAATAGGTATGCAACAATATGAACAATTAAATATAGAATAAAAAGAAATTGTTCATACTATTTTAGAAGCAACAATAACAAATAACAATAACAATAATTATTTTTATATCGATGGTCCAGGTGGTTCTGGTAAAACTTTCATTTATACAACCTTATATTACTTACTTAAAAATAGAGAAAAAATAGTTAGTACGATGGCATTTACCGGTATTGCTGCAACATTACTTCCAAATGGAAGAACAATACACAAAGTTTTTGGGTTACCTGTTCCTCTTTTTGCTGATTCTACATCAAATATTAAAATTCAATCTAAAGAGGCTGAAAAGTTAAAACTTGTAGATGTTTTTATTATAGACGAAGCTCCTATGGCACCTCGTTATGTATTAGAAATAATGGATCGAACATTACGTGATATAATGCAAAATGATTTATATTTTGGTGGTAAAATTGTTCTTCTTGGTGGAGATTTTAGACAATTATTACCTGTAAAAGAAAAGGCTACGCGTTGTGAAATTATAAATTTATCGATAAAATTTAGTATTTTATGGAAACAATTTAAAATATTTTCATTGACACAAAATATGAGAACTTTACCACAGGAAAAAGAATTTACACAATTTTTATTAAATTTAGGTAATGGTTCTTTAAATGACCATTCAGATAATATTCATATTCCAGAAAAATGTGTAGCAAACGCAAATTCGGATATGGTTAAAGATATGTACGGAGATATTATAAAACGTAAACAATATAAAATTATGACTAATTACGTTATATTATCTGCAAGGAATGTTGATGTTGATGAAATAAACGAAAAGGTAGTAAATTTATTGGACGAAACGACAGAGAGAGTTTATACAAGTATAGATACTTTTGAAACGACTGGAGATAATCAAGATATACATGAAATAATTCCAATAGAATATCTCAATTCTTTAAATCCATTGTGTCTTCCACCTTATAAATTACGTTTAAGAAAATACACTATTGTCATGCTTATTAGAAATCTTAGTATTAATGAAGGTTTATGTAATGGTACAAGATTACTGATTTTAGATTTAGATAATAATTTATTGCGTTGTGAAATTTTAACAGGCAATAAAATTGGAGAAATTGTTTTTATTAATCGTATCACTTTGTATTGCGAAAATATATATCCATTTACATTCAGAAGAAGACAATTTCCAGTGAAATTAGCATTTGCTATGACCATAAATAAATCACAAGGACAGACTTTCGATAAAATTGCAATAGATCTTCGAAAAGATATTTTCAGTCATGGACAACTGTATGTCGCATTTTCACGAGTTCGTTCTTGGGATTCGTTAAAAATTTATTTAAATGATGATAATGTGACTAGAAAAATAAAAAACTATGTTTATAAAGAAATACTAGATTAATGAAAGATAACAAATAAATATATGACATATGATTATGTTATAATATAATAATAAAAAATGATAAAACAAACAAAAATTTAAAAGATTGTTATTTTAAATATTTAATTTAATTAAAAATTATTATTTAATTAAAGATTAATAATTAAATTATTTTAATTAAAGATTAGAAATTATTTTGTTATTTTAATCGTATTTGAAATGAAAATGAAAACTAACTAAACAATTTTAATTTTTTCCTTATAGCCTATATTTATATATATTTAATTTTTTTAAATTGAAGAATAATATTTTTACCATTTTATTATATTTTAAAATTATTATAAAAAGTACACATTTAATACATTTTAAAGTATTTTAATTATAAATAAAGATTTTTATTTTAATTAATAAAATACATTAAAAGAACATTAAGAACATTAAGAGAACATTAAAAGAAATTATGCTTAATTGAATTTCAAAATTATATAATTATTTAAATAAATTAAAATATAATCGCGATTAACTGTAAAAATTAAATGAAATTAATAATATTGTTCTTTGCTGAACAATTTATTGATGTCTTAAGTATTACAAAACAGTTAGTCGTCTGTGCGTTACAAAAAATGTACAAGAAAACGGGGGGAGCCTCTCTCTCCGACTTCCTTTTAGTGGCGCGCGAATCGCGGAACAGCGGTGGCGCTCGGATTCGGAACATCTCGCCCCCCTTGAAAGGTCCGCTTTTCAACAAATTAAATTTAGATCACTGACTCTATATAATGCAATCATTAAGTAACAGATAATTTTAAGAACAAATAAACGTATGAGCTTCATTAGAACTAAAGTATAAATTAATATAATCTGAACGTGTATAAGATAAGAAACTAATTGACATTAATTAGTAGTAAGTAACACATCGCTATCAGCGGCGATTAGCGCTCTTTTTTTTTGGACTGTTCGGTAACAGATTGCTCCTCCATCGGCAAGAAGCATAAGTTACGTACTGATCGCTTGACTAGTCCGTTCATAGTACGAACGGATGCCACGCGCGTCACGGAATCGGGCCCCGGATGGAGCGCGACTATCCTTCCCATCCTCCATTGCAGCGGTGGTATGTTGTCCTCCTTAAGAAGAACCAAATCGTTTATTCTGAGATCGCCGTGGCTGGTTAGCCATTTATGTCGGCGTTGCAGTTCCTGCAGATATTCCAGATGCCATCTTTTCCAGAAGTGCTGCCTCAACTTCTGTATATGCTGCCAATGTGACAGCCGATTATCGGGGATCTCGCTGAGTTCGTGTTGTATTGGTTGAATTAGTGAATCTCCTATTATAAAATGTGCGGGAGTAAGGACTGATAAATCAGAAGGATCGCTGGATAGTGGGGTAAGTGGGCGCGAGTTCAGGACAGCTTCGATTTCTACTAGCAATGTATACAACTCTTCATATGTTTGCGTCAGCCCCTTTGTAACTGTGTATAGGTGCTTCTTCATGGTCTTAACAGCGGCCTCCCACAATCCGCCAAAATTCGGTGACCGGACTGGAATGAAACTCCACTTGACTTGCTGCTTAGCCAGCCAAGATGCAATCTCCGTGTCTTCCTTGATGAGGAACTCATAAATTTCTTGGAGCTCTCGATTCGCTCCAACGAAATTTGTACCGTTGTCTGAGTAGAAACGATTGCAAATGCCTCTTCTCGCGGTGAACCTTCTTAGGGTTGCGATGAATGCTTCGGTAGTCAGTTCCGTGACTAACTCCAGGTGTATCGCCTTTGTACTCATACACACAAATACTGCAACGTACGCTTTTGTCTCGCGTATTCTACCTTTCCGCCTGCTCTCTCTGATCTTTATAGGCCCCGCATAATCCACTCTGCTACAAGTAAAGGGCCTGGCGAATCCGATTACTCGCTCCTTAGGCAAATCTCCCATCGTGACGTCCGGACTGCTTGGCTTATATCGAAAACATCTGATGCACTTCCTCAGAACCTTCTTGACTTCTCTCCTGCCGTTTAAAATCCAGAACCTTTGTCTCAGTGCGTTCAATAGCTGCTCCGCTCCGCAATGGTGCAACCGCTCGTGCTGCTGGCGAGTTATGAGCGTCGTCAGCGCATTTTTCGACGGTAAAATGGCAAGATGCTTCTGCTCCGTTGTAATGTCGGCATGACGTAGTCTTCCTCCTACTCGAATTATTCCCTCTTGGTCTAAGAAGGGTCGAAACGCTATGAGCTTACTCGCCTTGTTTAGCTCTCGCTCCCTTTGAAGATCGATTGTCTCTCTTGAGAACTCTTGACGTTGTACCATTTTGATAAGTACATTCTCTGATTTCTCAAACTCTTCTGCTGTCACCGGTCCAATTATTCGTTTTCCGATTGTGTTGCTTTTAAAGCGCAAGCAGTATGCCACAATTCGCCTCAATCTGTTGTACGAGGAGTACCTTTCCACAAGTTCTTGATCCGCTTGCACAGTGATTCCCGTAACATTTTTCAACTCCGGTATAGGCGTTTCCTTGCGCTCTTCTTGATGCGGCCATTGATCCTTGTCGACGATCCACGTTGGTCCCTGCCACCACAGCTGCTTTCCGATTAGCTCGCCAACAGTAACGCCTCTCGAAAGCATGTCCGCTGGGTTGTCGGATGATGACACATGAACCCATGTAGCTTCCGTTGTGAGTCTCTGTATCTCAGATATTCGGTTTGATACAAACGTTTTCAATGTATTTGACTCCAATCGAATCCAACACAATACGATTGTTGAATCGCTCCACAGGTAAGTCTTGTCTATTTTCGAGTCGAAGGCCTCTTTGACTGCTGTGTATAGCCTTGCCAACATTAGAGCTGCACTGAGTTCCAATCTCGGCAATGACTGCGTCTTGACGGGTGCGACCCGCGACTTCGAGCAGATTAATCGAGAATTCCCGTTGCCCTCTCGATCTGTGCTTACTGCATATAGGCACGCTCCGTACGCCTTTTCCGAAGCGTCTCCAAATCCGAATATGTCGAATCTCTCCGTCGCGTTGCCCGGATTAATATTTCGAGGAATGGCGATTTCGTTCACTCGAGTCAGAGAATCCTCGTATGAACTCCACTTTGTGTACAAAGACGGCGGTAGGCGCTCATCCCAATCCAATTTTAGCTCCCAAAGCTGCTGCATAACAATTTTTGCATTGATCAGGACAGGGCCTAATAACCCTAAAGGGTCGTATATTTTCGCAATCTTCGATAGCACGTTTCTCTTCGTAATCTTGTGAGTATAGCTTGATGGTACGCTGTATTGCAGCCTATCCTCATTCGCGTTCCAGAGAAGGCCCAACGTCTTAAGCGCTTCCTGTCCTTCGATTTTCAACAAATCGTCTGTCTTGCATTGCTCGCTCAAATGTTCTAATGCTCGTTGATCGTTTGACCTCCACTTTCGTAATTGAAATTGTCCTCGTTGAAGCAATCCCGTAAGTTGTTTTTGAAGCTCGATCACGTCGTCAAGATTATTCGTTCCTGTGATGACATCGTCCATATAGCAATCCCTTCTCAATGATTGTGCTGCCATTGGAAACTCTCCTTCCTCTTCATTTGCTAATTGTTTAAGACACCTCATCGCTAAAAACGGTGCACACGCCGTGCCATAGGTTACCGTGTTGAGTTGATAGCGCTGTATTGGTTGTTGTGGATCGGCTCTCCAAAGTATCTGCTGTAAATTGCGATCTTGCTCGTCTACTAGTATCTGCCGGAACATCATAGCAACGTCAGCTGTTAGTACGTATTCGTGTGTCCGGAACCTCAAAAGAATCTTCAAGAGATCGGCTTGTAAATTGGGTCCGATCAACAATCTATCGTTGAGAGATGTACCCAACGTAGTCTTCGCGGAGGCATCGAAAACCACCCTGAGTTTTGTTGTAATGCTGTCCGGTTTCACTACCGGCTGATGCGGGAGATAATATGTTTCTCTCGATGTATCCTGCATTTCTTCTGTTACCAAGGACATATGCCCTCGCTCCTGGTAATCTCGTAGAAATTCTTCATACGCTCGTTTTAGTTCAGGATCCTTGGCTAATCTGCGTTCGAGAACTACTAACCTTCTTCGAGCTTGTTCTTCGGAATCTCCGAGAATGACATTCTCTTTCTTCGGTAGTCGTACGATGAACCGTCCATTTTCGCTTCTTTTAAACGTATTCGCAAAGCATGACTCACAAGATTCTTCGTCCTTAGTGTACTGCCGTCCTGGTATCTCTTCTTGCTCCCAGAATTGCTCAAGTTGTCTCTGCAGCATCGCGTTTGTCACCAAATTGCAAACCAAAGGTGATGTCTTCTCACGAGCTATTATCAGCTCGCCACCAACTATCCATCCTAGCTTGGTCTTCTGTAAACATGGCTGTCCTCTTGGGCGTTTCAATTGCCCCTCACAGAGCAGCGACCAGAATAAACCCGCTCCGATGAGTAAGTCTATCGGCCCTGGCTCGTCAAAGGCGGGATCAGTTAACCTTATTCCCGATGGAATGCTAAATTTTGATTTATCAATCCTAACTTGCGGTAGTCTCACGGTTATTGCTGGAAGTACGAGACAGTCAATTTTTTCTGCGAAGCCTCCATACATCGAGCGAATTGTTACTTGTGCTACGCGCTCTATGTTTGTTGTAGCTCTGTTTATCCCGCTGATTGACTGTTTCTTTCTGGTTGTCGATATTCCTATTTGCTTGATCAGATCTGATATAAGATGCGACTGTGACCCTGGATCTAAAAGCGCTCTGCTGACATACTGTCTGCCGTTATCATCCTCGACAATAACTCGGGCTGTGGACAAAAGAACGTGTGATGGACCTTTCGATATGCTATTAATACTTATCGGCTCCTTTTTTGTCTCATTCTCATCCCTCGTGGACGCTGCATGCATCGCTATTGATGACGAATCCTTTGAATCTTCCTTCGACTGTTGATTCTCACTCGATTTTTTCTCCCAGTCTGAATGAAGTAACGTATTGTGTCTCTTCGAACATTTCTTGCACGATGCTGCCTTGCATTCTCTGACGTAGTGTCCTGGATTGAGACAGTTTATGCACAGCTGCCAATCCCTTACTTGTTTCATTCTATCCATCGGATTCAACTTTGCCCATTCTTCACACCTGTATAGCGGATGCTTCCCGCTACATCGTCTGCATGTATCTTGAATCGTAGCTGATAATGCTACTCGTTTTTCAGGCTTCTTACCCTCCGTTGACTTGGATGGCTCGGATTTTGGTTTGTTGTGCTCCACCATTTCCAACGTGCTGCACTTAAGAAATTCGAGTAATTCATCCGTTTTGGGAATTTTCTCGGTGTCCTGGCCGAGCTCCTGCTCCCAGTCGCGTCATGAAATCCAATTTATTCTTTGCTAGGTGAACGAGAATTATATCTCCCAATTGCTCGGAAATAATCCGAAGAGCTTCCAATGCTTTCAGATTTTTTCGAATATGTACTATGAATTGTCTCAGTGATGTTGGCTTGTTCTTCACAACTGCGGGTAAGTCCAACAGCTGATTTACATGTGTATTAATTATTAACTTTTTGTTGTCGTAGTTCTGCTTCAAAAGGTCCCAGGCACGCTGATAATTCTCAGCTGTCGTAGTCATTCCAACAATGACTTCTACCGCCTCTCCGACGAGAGCACTCCGCAAATATTGAAATTTTTGGATATCCGTTAGGTTGGGATTATCATGAATGATTGATTCGAATGCATCCTTGAAAAGCATCCACTTGTCGCACCTCCCGTCAAAATCGGGAATTCTCAACACCGGTAACTTTACGTCCATCCTTCTCTGCATTGGTCCAGCAGCAACTCTCCCTTGATCTTGAATTGCCCGCTGTTCATGTCCTTTGATAATTTGCTGAGCCGTTGCAGCAACGTCAAAATAAATTTGCTCGAATAGTGTTCGTTCACCCTCACATTCTGCTACAAATTGAGGATCCTGCGTTCCGTCATCGTTTTCCCTTTTATTTTCTATCTGCGTCTGCACTTCGTCAAATGACCTGAATAATTGTTCCGTCGTGGACAATCTGACTTGCGCCTCTTGTAACGTAACCTCTTCCGACTCATTGAAAAATAGTTTTATCCTCGTTAATTGGCCTTTCAGCGTGGCCCTTTTACGACATATGGCCCTATAGTCTGCCATTTTCGTTCTGAAAAATTACTATTATAGTGAAGAACTCTAATATTGCCTTACTAACCTGGCAACAATCCCGCGTGTCTCGCGCCGCAAGTTTCCCTTTCTCGTCATTGAGGTTATGTCTTTCCTTTTCCGTCGGGCTCGTGTTGATATGCTCTTATCGTCACTCCCTTAGTTGCGTTTGACCTTCTGCATGCACACGAGACCCTCAAGTATTGCTGTTGCAATGCTTTGCATCCAATGCCTTGGATTTTCGTTCCTCGTACTCTCGATCCTTGAGCGATGCCGATGCACTCATTTATGTGTATACTACGCTGTTAAAGAATACCCATACTTTACTTTTTCTTTTGCCGCGAGCAAGTTTCGAGCCTCACGACGTTGGGCGCCAAATGTTCTTTGCTGAACAATTTATTGATGTCTTAAGTATTACAAAACAGTTAGTCGTCTGTACGTTACAAAAAATGTGCAAGAAAACGGGGGGAGCCCCTCTCTCCGACTTCCTTTTAGTGGCGCGCGAATCGCGGAACAGCGGTGGCGCTCGGATTCGGAACAAATATAATATATATAATGTATATATATGTATATATCATATATATTTAAATTATTAATTATTTTTTTAGAAATTTGATTGAACTTGATTGTTTCTCAGATGTATCGGTACTTGGTCTCTTCAATATTGCTTTCGTCGCCTTTAAACTTTCTGCTAATGATAATCTTCGTTTCTCCTTTATTAATTTTATTTTTTCTATATTATCAACTTCAATATAGAATAAATCATCTGTAATACAAAAAAATTAATTTACGTCAAAGATAAATAAGACAAAGGGAAATGAAAATATAAATAGACGTTATTTAATTTTATAAGAATTAAATAATTAGTAAATTCAAAACTTTAATATCTATTAAATTGTATATAAAATAATATTAATTTTTATATTTTAAAAATTTAATTTTAATATATTAAATTTTGTGTAAAGACTTTAAGAAATTAATATATAGAAATATTAATATAATAAATTTTTAAAAAACATTAAATATAAAAAAATATTAAATTAATATATAGAAATTAATATATAGTACTTTGTTAATTGAAATTTTATAATAACATATTTGTTGTTTTTACATAACCCTTTATCTCTACATATTCTCCCTTTCCAAAATAAGAATATTGTTCGTAATCAATAATTTGTACTTGTAATTTATATAATCCATCTGTTATAGATCCGCATCCATAACTTTTATAAGAATTATTAAGAACGTTAAAATTTGTTTTAATATATCCACATATTGCTATAAATTGATAAAATTTTTATTAAAATTAAAATTAAAATTTAGATTTAGATTATTAATATATATAAAATACTTATTATAAAATAGAATAATAATAAATTTATTCTTTCACATAATATTTAATTATTTAAAATATATTTATTTAATTTTAAGATTAAAACTTATTAATTAATATTAATTAACTTTAATTCTATTAAAGCTTTTATCAAATAAAAATTTGAAGTAAAAATAGTAAGAAGATATATTTTTTATATATTTTTAATAATCTGTTTCAAATTATATAAATATGTAATAAAATATCATTAATAATTATCTACACACGTAATTAGAAATTTTACGTACAAATTAATAGTATAATAAAATTTTGTAATAATGTAAAAGGTTATATGTAATTAAAATTATTATGTTAATACTTACATATATAACAATTCAAGTTATCAGGTATTTCTTCAAATGTTATCGACTTTGGCTGACCCAAATCAAAAGATGCTTTTATGTCAAATACTCCTAAAGTATTTATAATGGTGTTGGAAAGTATTATTATTTCAAAGGGGAGTGTTCCACTATTAAAATTTGTGTTTTTAGGAATTTTTGCCTTTCCTCCATCTATATGGATTATCTAATAGATGAACAATGTTTAATAAAAATTTAAATACTCTATTATTAAAATAAAGAAAAAATATAAAACTTATTTTAAAATTTTATATTTAAAATTTGTTATTATTTTAATTGACAAGAATATGTAAAGGAAACATAATAACAATATAATGTTTTAACACATTAATATTTAATTACGTATGTAAAATTAAATTTGTTGTATTTTAAAATTAAAATTTTTAAATAAATTTAATTAATTTTAATTCTATTAAAGTTCTTTTATAATAAAAAAATTATTAATATATTTCCAAAAATTAATTATAAGATAAAAATATAATTATGAAAAGACATGATAAAATACATTATCGATAACAAATTAAAGTTAATTAAATAATATAATATTATATTAATAATAACTATGAATGTTTAATTACTGGATTATAATTTTATTAAGTTATTATAAGTATGCTTATAATAACATGTTTATTATTATAAATATACTTATTATTAAGAAACTTTTTGCTTACATTTCTTTAGAAAGATTAAAGGGGAGAATATGGGAATTAATTAAAAATCCTCCAAAAAAGTCTTAGAAGTAACCAAGCAAAAATTCTAAGCAAAAATTCTAAGTCTATATTTCTATATATATATATATTAAATATACTTATAATTTACTGACTCTATTTGGTTTCAAATGATGCTCAATTCTTTCGATTTCCTTATTCCACGCTACAACCTGAACTCTATGTCTGCTATTATTATTCAATATAAATTTTAACAGACAATAACGTTGGGATGTTCCAACCATTTTTGGGCCCTCTATTTCATCTATGAAACCTATAATTTCACTAACAAAATTTGAAATAGATTTAATAATCTATTATATCTTATATTTTTGTAGATATAAAAAATAAAATTAAATATTTAAAGTTTTAAAAATCTATTGGATTAAAAATTAATATGTACAACAAATTCGTTAAAATTGTTATAAGATAAAAATTATAATGTTTGAAACAATTTTATATAAATATAGTGTATTAATTTGAATCTGAAAGCTTACACTGTTGCATCTTCTATTTGTATCGACTCCATTATTTCGTCACTCGAAAATTGTAATAATTCCATTTCATTATTTTCATTTAAGATAGAAATATCTTGTGTATTTGGTGTAGGATTTCTGAATATTAATAGATATATATATATGAATATAGAAGTATATTCAAAGAGTATATATTTAAAGATATATTAAACTATCTAAATCAAATTATTAAAACATAATAAATTATATTAGAGTGGTCATTTCAACATGATAATTATCCGAAACATTCTTTCAAATGAATCAAGACATTTTTAATGGAACAAAATGTTAATGTAATTAAGTGGCCAAGTCAATCTTTAAATTTAAACTCAATAGAACATATGTGGGATTATGGAGTAAAAGTAAACGATGCGGCTATTCTCAGTGCATCAGAATCTTTCAAATATTTGAACTTGCGATGCAAAATGATATATTTTTTTACTAATATTTTTATAGAGATACAATAATATAATTCCGGATTGCGCCTCGAGCTTAGAATGTATGTATATGACATTGTATATGACATTGTATATGATACTTTAGATTTTAGATACCCAGAGAGTTTTTTGTAAAAATATTCTATAGTCTACATGTAGATTGATTATAATGTGTACAATTTTATTATATTGTTATTATAATTGCGATGATTCTTAAAACTCTTGTATATATACATATATATTCAAAAATAAAAAATATGATAACAAAATTGATAAAATAAAATTGAATACAAAATAAATTACAAAAATAAAACATCCTAAAAATGTATATATGCTTAATATATATATTTCTATTTTAAATAATGTAATTAAATTCTTATGGATATAAAACATCACACACACACCTTTCTATTCGTTAAAACTTTTCTTCTATTTAATAGCAATTTATTATTTAATGTTTATGTTTATGTATAGTAATGTAAAGTGAACATTATATTTAAATTCAATTCAATTTAAAATAAAATAAAAAAATAAGTGTTAATCTCTAACAAAATAATATTAACAAATTGCATAACTTTAATTGTTATTTTTAAAATTTTGTCATTATGTTGAATGAATGTAAAACTGTCCAATCAGCTATTTTGTGATGTTAATCAAATATAACAATTATAATGCACGAATATGAAGATACAATTCCGAATCATAATTGCAATATAATAATAATTTTATGTAGCATTTTGTCATCGAGCATTTGTAACGTAAATAATATCAACAGAAAATGCGAACAAAAAAATAGAATTTTCAAGAATCTGCAAATCAAAAACCTACGCTTTCATTAGACTCACGCGTCTCCATACTTCCACTATATTACGTGGCTAGCGCAAGACTGATTTTTTTTACTATTTTTTTTAAAAATAATTATATAATTTAAATAAACTATGTTTCTTAATTTTTGTCACAAAGCTAATGTTCGTTTTTTTTAAATAAATTTTATTTGTTAACTTTGCTTTCAACTTATGTATCTCAGAAAATAAAGAATATGAAGTAATTATCAAATGATTACTTTATTTGTTAACATTTATTATATGGATATGATATTTTCCAAATATTTTTAGAAATAATAATAAAATAATTTAATTTCTATTATTATCTTAAATTAATAATGTTAAAAATAAAGTAAATATCATGAAAATTTTTATATTAAAATATAAAACGTGTTTTCTTCAAAATGAATCAAGACATTTTTCATGGAACAAAATGTTAATGTAATTAAGTGGCCAAGTCAATCTTTAAATTTAAACTCAATAGAACATATGTGGGATTATGGAGTAAAAGTAAACGATGCGGCTATTCTCAGTGCGTCAGAATCTTTCAAATATTTGAACTTGCGATGCAAAATGATATATTTCTTTACCAATATTTTTATAGAGATACAATAATATAATTCCGGATTGCGCCTCGAGCTTAGAATATATGTATATGACATTGTATATGACATTGTATATAATACTTTAGATTTTAGATACCCAGAGAGTTTTTTGTAAAAATATTCTATAGTTTACATGTAAATTGATTATAATGTGTAAAATTTTATTATATTGTTATTATAATTGCGATGATTCTTAAAACTCTTGTATATATACATATATATTCAAAAATAAAAAATATGATTAAAAAATTGATAAAATAAAATTGAATACAAAATAAATTTCAAAAATAAAACATCCTAAAAATGTATATATGTTTAATATATATATTTCTATTTTAAATAATGTAATTAAATTCTTATGGATATGAAACATCACACACATAATGTAAAGTGAACATTATATTTAAATTCAATTCAATTTAAAATAAAATCACAAAATGAGTGTTAATCTTTAACAAAATAATATTAACAAATTGCATAACTTTAATTGTTATTTTAAAAATTTTGTCATTATGTTGAATGAATGTAATAATATAATAAAAATATAATAATTATAGGTATATATAACTGTCATTAATATATTATAATTTTATCATTTAGATGACGAATTTTACTTGGAGGTTCAGAATTCGTCTGATATAAAGCAAATAGGAGAAAAAGAGATATCTTTTCAACAATTATTGTTGGGTGCAAGATCACTTTTAACGAAAACATCTAATGAAGATTTAGGATTACCATCACGCAAAATGATTTGAAAATAACGATTAAAATGATTTCGCTATATCATTAAATAATATGTATAAATAATACTAATACTTAAAAAAATTTTTTTTTTAAACGCGTCACAATGTTTGATTATAAGTAGTTTTACTTTCATCTTATTTAGCGAAAATATTATTTCATATATTCTTCTAAGGACTATACAGTATCCTGTATCAATTTTTTCCGAACTTTGACATTAAAAGTAAAATATAATTATTTCAATAATGTTGAAAATAGATGTCACCATTCGTTACATAAATAATGATTTTTTAAAAATGATGTTATATGTAATACAATGTATTTTATGAAATAAAATTAAATTTTATGTAGAATGTTTTCGTAAGCATATTGCATTATCACAATTTATAGGATTTTAATTAAATAATTAAGCAAATTTATCTATTTATAAAATAATTAAGAGAAAAAAAGATATAATATCATTTTACTTCAATATTCTCTAGCCGAAATTCGTGATACATTAAACTAATTATTATGTCGAAATAGGCTATCTTTTTTGCTTACTCCTGAGTAAATTAAACATTAAAAAAAGTAGGAATAACTGTAGACGACCCAACTGGCTTAATTGATTTTTATTAATTCGATGTCATACAGACTACGTTTCGACCTTTGATTCAGGTCGTTATATATAGATGTTTAACTTAGTTCGTTCTTTACCATCTCTATGAAACGTTAGTTGACACATCATATGTATTTAGAGAAGTTTAACTTGTTGAAATTTTATTAAATGTTACGTAAGACTTGATAAGGACCTGAACCAAAGGTCGAAACGTAGTCTGTATTTTTATATGACATCGAATTAATAAAAATCAATTAAGCCAGTTGGGTCGTCTACAGTTATTCCTAATTTTATTCTTCACTGGCGATACAAAAATATTTGCTATATTAAAAAAAAGAGATCGATAATATTAAAAAGAAAAAGAATCCCTCGATTTGCAAAATTTTATTTTTTATTTTACATCTGCATAGAAAGTGTGAATGATGATTAATAAACGACTAACCCTGTAGTTTGAAATCTGATTTAAATATAATTATTGTACTCGATCTCTCGGCCGTATTAAATTTAAATATGAATAATATCTACATTCTTGCAATATATAATCATACAACATATAATATACACAATAATTAAGTACAAAAATATCCTATAAATTGTAATGTTTTCGGAATGCAATATGCTTACGAAAACATTCTACATAAAATTTAATTTTATTTCATAAAATACATTGTATTACATATAACATTATTTTTGAAAAATCATTACTTATGTAACGAATGGTGACATTTATTTTTATCATCATTGAAATAATTATATTTTACTTAATGTTAAAGTTCGATAAAAAAAAATACTGGATACTATATATCGTCTCTAAAAGAGTGTATAAAATAATACTTTCGAAATATTATAACGTTTAAATAATCGAGATGCACGCCACCCTACAAAAGGTCTTCCCCGAGGACAAGCGGGAGGCCATTGACTATTTTAAGAATAGTCAATTCGACAAACACGAGGATGTCTACTTGAAGACTTTGGACTTCATGGCCGAGTGCCTCGAGACCACCGAGCCGAAAGCGACCTCCACCCAGTCTTCCAATCAGGCGCATTCAAACGGTATTTCCGCATTTTCACTATCGCATTTGCCGCCGATAAAAATACCTCCGTTTTCGGGCAATTACGACGAGTGGGAAACGTTTCGCGATAGATTTAAGTCGCTTATTATCGAGAATCAAGATTTGTCAGCGTTCGCGCGCATGCACTTTTTGTCGTCAAGTCTGACCGGTCGCGCGCTTGATTCCATCAAAAATATTCAGATCACCGCAGATAATTTTGACATTGCCTGGAAAGCTCTTGTCTCGCGTTTCGAAAACAAGCGTCGACTAATCGAAGTTCATGTTGCCGCCTTATGTAATTTACCAAATGTCTCACGCGAATCCGCAGTCGACTTAAATGAAATACGCGATAAAGCCAATAGGTCGATCGCCTCTTTGAAGAATTTAGGGCGCTCGTCAGAAGAGATTTTGAGCGATATTTTAGTTTACGCCGTCTCGCAGAAACTCGACAATGCTACACGGAAAGCGTGGAAATTGAAGTGCGGCGACGATTCTTCAATACCTAAATACGATGATCTCGATCGCTTTCTTGCGTCACGCGCACGCGCTCTCGAAGAGTTGAATCCCTCCAATGCGATTAATGTCACGCGAGCGCAAAGGGTTACAAGCGCAACAGCATCCGTTTCTATAACGTGTCCACTCTGTAAGGCGTCTCATTTTATAAATAAATGTCCTAAGTTCCTAAAGAAAAGTCCGAATCAACGGTTAGAATCAATAAAACAAGCGAACCGATGCGTAAACTGCTTGAGCGCCAAGCACCCAGTTAGTTCTTGTCCGAGCAAATATTCGTGCCGAACGTGCCAACAAAAGCATCATTCGATGTTGCACATCGACTCTGCTTCGTCATCTAGCGACAAGACGACAACCACTGCGAATTCGCTGTCAAACGCGACGGTTCCTACAGCCGTCACCGTTTTATGTTCTACATCAAAATTCGTATCTCGACCTTCCGTCTTGCTAGCGACGGCTCGCGTTACAGTAGGATCGCCGGAAGGTCGAACTGCGGGAGTAAGAGCATTGCTCGATCAGGGTTCAGAGATGACATTGATATCCGTGAGACTTGCGCAAAATTTAAAGTTACGACGCCTCCGGATGCCTATCTCAATTTCTGCCGTCGGATGCGTAAATGCCGGAGTATCTCGTTATGCCGCAGTAATTCAAATTTCGCCGTTTAACGAGTCTCGTCCCGTGTTAACAACGACGGCGTCAATTCTTAAATCGCTCACCAGCTACTCTCCGTCGCGTACGGCAACTTCAATCAGCTTGAATTGTTATTCCGATTTAACGTTAGCAGATCCGGACCTTTTCAGCTCCGAACCTGTTGATATAATCATAGGCGCCGATTTATATTGCGAACTGCTGCTCGATGGCATTCGCCGAGGCGGTAGCGGTCAGCCTACCGCTCAAAATACCATTCTCGGATGGATCCTCTCTGGTCCTACGGCGATTCCGCACTCTCCGCGTCGCTTAATTACGGTGCAACACTGCGCAAGCTCGTTATCTCTCGATCGCGAACTTCGCCAGTTTTGGGAATTAGAAGAAATCCCAAGACAGACTCTACTCACGCCGAAGAGCAGCAATGCGAAGAGCATTTTGTCGCGACGCATTCGCGCTGCGCGGACGGGCGATATGTGGTTCGAATTCCCTTTAAAAGAATTCCTCCAATCGAAATCGGCGAATCACATGCGATTGCTCAACGATCCATGCATCAATTACATCGTCGATTAAAACTAAACTCCGCTTTGAAAGCCGAATATGCAGCATTTTTGGCCGAATACGAGCGACTCGGCCATATGCGAAAAGTTACAACCCGTCCGGCATCCGCGCAATGCGTTTACATCCCTCATCATCCTGTAATCCGCGACAGTAGCATCACGACTCATTTACGAGTTGTTTTTAACGCATCTTGTTCAACAACGAATACGACGTCACTAAATGATCACATGTTAATCGGACCGAAATTACAAGCAGACTTAGCATCCGTAATCCTTCGCTGGCGACAATTCAGATATGTGTATTCCGCGGATATTACTAAAATGTATCGTCAAATACTCGTCGATAATCGAGATATTGATTACCAGCGTATATTATGGTCCGAAAATGACACTGAAAATTTACAAGCGTATCAATTATTGACTGTTACGTACGGCACTGCGTCCGCGCCGTTTCTAGCATTGCGCGTGCTCCGGCAACTTATTAACGACGACGGTGACACGCTTCCTTTAGCTGCTCAAGTATTGCAAAATAACATCTACGTTGACGATGTTCTCTTCGGCGCTGACGATATTCCTCTTCTACGTCAAATTCGCGATCAAGTTTGCGAGTTGCTCGGTCGCGGAAAATTCGAGTTACGAAAATGGTCAAGCAATGCGGTAAAACTTCTCGAAGACCTCGCCATTGAAAATCACGGATTAGCATGCACGAAAGTCCTACAAACGGATGAACAGCTTAAAATTTTAGGTATTAATTGGAATCCGTCCCTCGATGTGTTTCAATTTAGCACCGCGCTTCCTAACGTTCGACCGAACACTAAAAGATCAATCCTCTCAACCGTTGCGAAAATATTTGACCCCCTCGGTTGGAGCACTCCCGTTACTGTAGTCGCTAAAATCTTTCTGCAACAACTATGGTTGCAAAAATTGGAATGGGACGATATCCTTCCATCTAATTTAAACAAACAGTGGGAATCGATCCAGTCAACATTAGCGGGTCTAAATAACTTAAAGATAGATCGATGGATACGACAAGGTTCCGACACATTGCATTGTGAACTTCACGGCTTTTCCGACGCCTCCACAACTGCTTACGCGGCCGCGGTATATATCAGACTCGTATCAATTTCCGGGCAAATCACATCTATGCTGCTCGCCAGCAAATCCAAGGTCGCACCTGTAAAATCTATAAGCATTCCACGGCTGGAATTAGCTGCCGCCGTCTTATTGACTCGACTAATCGAATTTGCGTACGTCCCTGCATGCAAATACCATTCCGTGCCATTGCTGGACGGATTCGACTGTCGTGCTCGCGTGGATCCGCGACCATCCTTCGAGATGGAAAACATTGTGTCAAACAGGGTGTCGGAAATTCAATCTCGACTTCCGTCCGCTACCTGGCGAAAAGTATCTACGGAGGAAAATCCGGCCGACTGCGCGTCCAGAGGGCTCACCGGAAGTCAACTTTCGACTCACCATCTATGGTGGACCGGCCCCTCGTGGTTACGACTATCGGAATCTGATTGGCCTCCGCAAGCCGACACGCGCTCTACTGATCTATTAGGCGAGGAAAGATTTCGCGTAATTGCGCATCTCACGCAACTCCGAGAGCCATGGGATCTCGCTTCACGATATTCATCCTGGCCGAAACTCGTCCGCGTAACCGCATATCTCTTTAAATTTATAAATCAACTTCGTTCCGCTAAGGCTCACGCCGTATTAGCCAACACTTCGTCAGCGCTCACAGTCGACGATTGCAACATCGCGCGAAATTTTTGGCTTAAACGTATTCAAGAAGAAACTTTTTCGCAAGAACGAACTGCGCTTCTACAGCACAAGCCCCTGTCAACAAAAAGCGCGCTCGTATCTCTCAATCCGTATATCGGCGAGGATCAATTAATTCGCGTTGGCGGGTGGTTACACAACGCGCCAATTCCCATGCATGTCAAGCATCCGGTCATCCTACCGTCGCACCCATTAGTTATCCTGATCGTTCGCCAAACACATTTACGCTCCCTTCACGCAGGCACCCAACTTACGCTTGCTACACTACGTCGCGACTATTGGATATTGCGAGCGCGTTCTCTAGTAAAATCCGTTATTCATAATTGCGTGATTTGTACTCGCGAGAAAGTAGCAACGGCTACTCAATTGATGGGTCAATTACCGCAAATCAGAGTAACTCCCCCCGCGCGCGCATTCTTACACTGCGGGGTGGATTACGCGGGACCCATGCTTATCAGATCAATGCCCGGTCGCGGCAGAATAACGCGGAAAGCTTACATAGCCGTATTTATCTGCATGGCGATCCGCGCGATCCATCTTGAAGTTGTGGACGGTTACTCAACCGCCGCGTTCTTAGGCGCCTATTCGAGATTTTGCGCTCGAAGAGGAATGCCAGAGTCTATGTATTCTGACAACGGTACGACATTTATCGGAGCCGATCGCGAGCTAACCACCGCATTTCGAACCGCATCACGCGATCCTTCGTTCCTCAATCTCGCAGCATCTCAAGGAGTAGCGTGGCACTTCATTCCTCCTGCCGCCCCTCATTTCGGCGGTCTCTGGGAGGCCGGAGTGCGGAGCGTCAAACACCATCTCCGCCGTGTCATAGGCGCTCACACTCTGACCTTCGAAGAATTTACCACGCTCCTATGTAACATCGAAGCGTGTCTTAATTCAAGGCCGTTAGCGCCACTAAATGATGCGCTGGATGATTATGAGCCGATTACACCCGGTCACTTTTTAATAGGGTCCACTCTAACCGCCATTCCCGAGCCGTCTTTACTTAACATTAAAGAAAATCGTCTGTCGAGATGGCAATTGGTAAAACAATTTACAGAGCGATTTTGGAAATTATGGCAGAACGACTACATCAATACGCTTCAACAACGCGTCAAATGGCGAAAGAAAGCCTCTCGTCCGATTAAAGTCGGACAATTAGTTCTAATAAAAAATCCGCTACTTCCGCCAAGCAAATGGGATCTGGCTCGCGTAACACAATGTCACGAAGGTCCTGACGGATTAGTCCGCGTTGCGACCATAAAAACCGCGTTATCCGAGTATCGACGTCCGATCGTTAAATTATGTCCTTTACCAATCGACATAGAACAAACTGAATCGATGAATTAAGTGAAAAATCGTTTCCATTAAAAAAAAAAAAAAAAAAAATGTAATTAACATATCCGTCGCCTCAAAACAAACGTTCTTTTCTTTCATTGCAATATTTTGTTTTGCAGGTCTTTAGTATCACTATTTCGAAACGATGTTTCGAGGCGGGCGGTATGTTAACGTTCAATCAAAAATTATATTCTGAATTTATCGTTATAATTTCGTTTCATACTCAGTATCAAATTAAGCATCGCGAGATAATAGCATATTAAATGTTTTCGACCAATCGAGCGAAATTGAGTACACAAAGACGTGTCAATGTTGTAAGACTCGTCATTGTTCTCACTTTATTGTCTGATCGCTGTATTATAACTCGTAAGCCGAATCTTCGAAAAACACGAGTCGGGCACTATCGGATTATCCGAGCCCTCTAGATCTCTCCAAGATATATATAGGAGATCGATTTACGGCCCGAACAGAAATATAATTTGCGGCTAGAGAGCTTCAGTAAGCATATTCGTGCGTCACAAAATTATAAAGACTTATAATCTGAGTGTATCGAACGCGCTATTTGAAATTCGACAATTAAATATCTCTAGATCTCTATTTCCATTAATTCTATCGATTTCTTTATTATCCTCTCAAATTCATCTGCCGATATCAATCGCTCTGCCTATCTTTTCCCGCAACTCGTTTCCTTCTCGATCGAGCTCTCCTCATTTTCGCTGCAAACTATCCGGTAAAAAATAACTTCCGCCACCTCGCGCTCTCAATAATTATTGATTAAACATCTAATTGTGGTTGCACCGCTTGAATGTTTTTTTTTAGGTCAAAATTACCCAACGTATTTATCGTCGTGTTGGAACGAATAATTAATTCGTATTGAAGAGTCCCTTGGTTGAATTCAGGTATTTTTACCCTTTTAGCCTTGGCACCATCAATATGCACAATCTGCAAAATTAACAAATATTATTAAATTAAATATATTAAATTAATATTATTCTAATACTACTGTTTTATATGTACTTTATTGGAATAAAAATTTTTTAAAAAAATATTACAACAAAATGATAATAAAAATAATAATTTTAATGTTATAAAAAATAAATTATATAAAAATGTATCACTTACTCGATTTGGTTGTATATGAAAATTTATACGATCAATTTCTTCGTTCCAGGCAACAACTTGAATGCGATGTTTACTGTTGTTGTTCACCAAAAACTTTAACAATCTATAATGTTGGGATTTATCAACTATCTTCGGACCATCAATTTCGTAGATAAATCCAACAATTTCTCTAAATAAATTTTTTATTAAAATTAGTAATATAATAATATTTTAATTTGTTTTAATTATCAAGATAAAATATTAAATAATATGTTCTTTTATTTGTTAATTACAATAAAAGATAATTATTTTTTATTTAAGAAAGAATCAAATATATATACATAATGTGATCACAACAATTGTTAATAAATAGTCCAAAAGAAATTTTGAAGGTTATTGTGACATAAAAATTTTGATATTAAATATATTTGTATCAAAACTATATTAATTTACAAATGAGATATTTTAATTAAATTATTCTAATAACATGCTTTAAAAAACAATACATTATTAACGAAAGTGTATTAAATATCATTTATTGATAATATTTTTCCAATGGTAGATTTGATAATTACATGTGGTTATATAATTTCTGATAATGTAAATTTTAAAAACAATTCATTATATTGTAGTATATTTCGTTATTAAATTTTTCGTTTAAATTAATCTCATAAATATTCTTTTAACTGATATGATAATACATTTAAGACATAGAGGTAAAAATTTGCATAATAATTATACAATTAAATAAAAAATTATATTATATTAAGTATAAGTTAAAAATATAAAGACTCACACAGTAGAATCTTCGAATTGTATCGATTCCAACATTTCATCCGATTATAGATTTTCAATACTAATAGCGAATTTTCGAACACAACTTTAACATCATCGAATTTTCTATAGCAACGCTAAAACAAAATATGTTACTCTCTGTACATAGCAACGTATCTTCTCAAACCTGCAGGAGGTTCAAAGAGGTGAGCTAAATTATTGATATATTTTTAATAATTATGTTATAAATTATACATTATAAACAAATTTAATAATTATTACATTGCTTAATTATTTTTTATATTTTAAATTGTAATTTTTAAAAATTTTGTTCGATATTGATATTGCTCTCTTATAAAATTCTTGCGATTTGATTTCTATTTTTAATAGGGAATTACACTTTATGCGATATATTATAGTATACGTTTTTGTTTTAGTTTTAAATAAAGGAGCGAAGAAGAAAAAGAGATAGAAAGAAAAAATGGAAAAAGTTAACCAACATCAAAAGGATAAGAAAAAAAATAATGGAAATAAACATTCGTCGCAAATTAATTTAAAGGAATCCTCTCTTAACAAGTAAATTTATTAATATATTCATTTTTATTAATATTTTCATTTTTTATTTATAATTTTTTAAATTATTGTTAGAGAATAGCTAATTTTGTTAGTTAAAATCGATTGATAGTTTTTTCGTAATAATTTAAGTTATTTTTATAATTGCTTTCTCATATAAAAAAGATTCTATTTTACCGATTCTTTCTTAAAGTTCGCAATATAATAATCTTTTAAATAATTTAAATGCAAGAGCTTATAACTTCGTGACATAAAAGTTTTATAAAATATATTTTATTAATCATATTGATATTATATTGATATACGCTACTCATTTACAGAATACTTAACATACAGCAGGAAACATTAAATGAAGAAAATAATTCGGAAAACAGCAACAAGAAGGAAACTTTTACTCCAAATCGAAGTAATGATGTGGAAGTCAACAGGCAGGAAATTACTTTTCTCAATCAAAATGATGTTTTAGAGACGATATATTTGGCATCGGATGAAATGTTGGAATCGATACAATTCGAAGATTCTACTGTGTGAGTCTTTATATTTTTAATTTATACTTAATATAATATAATTTTTTATTTAATTGTATAATTATTATGCAAATTTTTACCTCTATGTCTTAAATGTATTATCATATCAGTTAATAGAATATTTATGAGATTAATTTAAACGAAAAATTTAATAACGAAATATACTACAATATAATGAATTGTTTTTAAAATTTACATTATCAGAAATTATATAACCACATGTAATTATCAAATCTACCATTGGAAAAATATTATCAATAAATGATATTTAATACACTTTCGTTAATAATGTATTGTTTTTTAAAGCATGTTATTAGAATAATTTAATTAAAATATCTCATTTGTAAATTAATATAGTTTTGATACAAATATATTTAATATCAAAATTTTTATGTCACAATAACCTTCAAAATTTCTTTTGGACTATTTATTAACAATTGTTGTGATCACATTATGTATATATATTTGATTCTTTCTTAAATAAAAAATAATTATCTTTTATTGTAATTAACAAATAAAAGAACATATTATTTAATATTTTATCTTGATAATTAAAACAAATTAAAATATTATTATATTACTGTTAGTAATGCTTTCTATCTTTCTATCTATCTTAAAGGAAAGGTGGATACACATTAACTTGTCGTTAGTACAAAAGAACTCTTATTTATTGTTAGAACATATGTGTTTTTATATGATACAAGGGAGGATGAATATATATGTCAATAGTCGATAATACAATCGAACAGCGATATCGACATCTGCATTCGATATCACTCAACTAAACTTTATGATACTATAATTGCGGTGTATATCAAATATCTATCAAATCCCCCACTTTGATTACTCTGCAATTTGTCGTAATCCTAACTTCTCAACATGCTTATTCATTATAATATAAGATAATGGCTTTGTGAATATGTCAGCCACATTATCACCAGAAGAGATATATTTTAGTTCAATTAAACCGTCCTCATGCATCTCTCTAGTAATATGATAAGCTATATCAATATGTTTTGTACGCGATCTCTCTATTTTATTTCTTGTAAAATCAATTGCCGATTTATTGTCGCATCTTATGAAATATGGTTTACAAGGCATGTCTAAGCCTGTTTTCTGTGCTAGTTCACTGAACATCATATTCAACCATATAACTTCCTTTACAGCTGTTTCTAACGCAACATATTCAGCCTCCATAGTAGATGTCGAAATTGACTTTTGTTTATTAGACTTCCATATTATTGGGTTTCCGTTTAGAAATACTATCATACCACTATAAGAGTGTCTATCATCAATATCTGATGCCCAATCTGCGTCACTAAAAATTTCTATCTCATTTGTACCGCAACTATACACTAAACTAATATCTTTTGTTGCAGCCAAGTATCTTAATACTCTCTTAGCTTGTAACCAATGTGCTCTCCCGGGATTAGAACTAAATTGTGACAATTTTGTTACCGCGTACAATATATCTGGCCGTGTTGCCAACGCTACATACATTAGTGATCCAATTAATTATTTATACGGTACATTATTCATTTCGTCCTTATCAACATCGCTCTGTGGACTGTCATATTTCGATAACTTTATCCCGGGTTCAATCGGTGTTTTATAAGTTTTACAATCATCCATTCCATATTCGCTTAACAATTTGTGTAAATATAATGCTTGCGATAATCTTACTTTATTTTTTTCATATTCGATAGTTATACCTAATAAGTACGGTACTCTACCTAAGTCTCTTATTTTGTATTCTGAATCAAGTAATGACTTAACTTTGTTTATTTTGTCAATTGATGGAGCAAATAATATAATATCATCTACATATAATGTAAGAATAAGATTATTATCGTAAATGTAAACACAGTTGCTTGCTTGCAATCGTTTAAATCCATGTTTTATTAGAAATTCGTCAATTGCGTTATTCCAGTTACGCCCTGACTGTTTTAAACCGTATATTGGTCTTAAAAGTTTCGCTACTTTTATATCATAGTCTTTATGTCCTGGTGGCAATCTCATGTAAATTTCTTCCTTAAGATTTCCGTAGAGATATGCACATTTTACATCTAAGTGATGCATCTTCCAATTATGCGACATCGACATGGCTATTAACAATCTGATTAACGAAATATTTGCGACAGGTGCATATGATTCTGAATAATCTATATCCTTCTTTTGGGAAAAACCTTGTGCGACTAATCTAGCTTTATATCTTGCTATTTTCCCTGCCGAATCTGTTTTAATTTTATATACCCATTTACTTCCATTTACAATTAACGTTTTCTGGTTTGCTTAATATTTCCCACGTGTTTCTATCATTCAAACTTGTTAACTCTTCTTTCATTGCTATTTCCCATTTTTCCGATTGTGGTGACGTTATCGCTTCTTCATACGTTGTTGGTTCAACTATTTCTGTTAAATTAAATTCTATGTTTTTAGGTTTTCCTGCACGACCCCACGGATTTTTAATTACTTTCCTCGGCCTACCTACGTTACTTACGTTTTCCCTCTGATAAAATTTTATGTGAATCAATTAATCCTGCATTATCATCCGTATGTTCTTCTTGCGTTTCACTAGTTTCTGATTCTTCATCTTCATCTACAGTATCTACATCATCAATATTATTAGTATTAGTAAACGGAGTTTCAAGTGTCTTTTTACTATAAATATACTCATATCCACAAACATCTTCAACAAACTCTACATGTTTTGTTTGTAATACATCGCATTTAATTGGATCCCACAATCTATATCCTTTCGTTTGATTAGAATATCCAATAAGTATACATTCTTTCCCTCTAGAATCAAGCTTGTTTCTACCTTGTTTACTGATATGCGCATAAGCTAAACAACCATAAACTTTTAAATGTTTTACACTTGGATTATTTCCCGTCCAAATCCTTTCTGGAATGTCATTAACAAACGAATGTATGACTCTATTTTTAATATAACACGCAGTTACAATAGCTTCAGCCCAAAATCTTTCAGGTAACTCAGCATTTTTAAGCATTGCACGTACTAAATCTAACAATGTCCTATTAATTCGTTCTGCAATTCCGTTCATTTGTGGTGTATATACATTTGTTCGTTCATGTTTTATTCCCATTTCATCAAACATCCGTTTAAGATTTTTATTGCAATACTCTAATCCATTATCACTTCTAAATCTTTTTACCTTTCTGTCTGTCTCTCTTTCTACTCTAGCTATATATTTACGGACATATTGAGTTACTTCATCTTTACTTTGTAAACAATATACTGTCGCTTTTCTGGAATAATCATCGGTGAATGTCAAAAAATACTTTGCTCCACCAATTGATTTTATTGGCATAGGGCCACACAAATCTGAATGAACTAACTCTAATGGATTCATTGTTTGTCTACAACCTAGTTCTTTAGAGGGAGCTTTCGTTGATTTACCGATACTACAACTATTACAGTGCGTGTCATTTATATTTATATTGTCTAAGCCTCTAACTAAATTTCCTTTAGATAATTCGCGGATAGTCTTCATATTTACATGGCAGAATCTTTGGTGCCATTTTTCACTATCTGTTAACTTATTAGTATATGTGATGTCCGCTTCGGTTTGATTTATACTATTTATATTTTTTACGATTTTCGCTTTAACAATATATAAACCATTTTTGCATAGAGCTTCCCCCACTATCATCTTATTCTCTTTGTCTTGAATTTTAAGTTTTCCGTTGTCTATTAATAGTCTTTTACGTTTCTTTTCTATTTGCGAAACTGACAATAAATTACGTCTTACATTAGGAATGTGATATACGTTTAGTAGCGTCAAATTGAATTTGTTATTACCGACAAAGGTTTGTATTCTTATGTTACCTACACCTACAGCCTTTAAAGTGTCGCTTGATTTACTATCTGCTGAATAAATTATTTCATTAGCTATTGATTTATATTTATCAAACCATTCCCTATGTTTACATACGTGATGAGTCGCTCCACTATCTATCAACCATGAATCATCTAATTGAGTATTATTTAATTCTAATAATAGCACATTACTATTTTTATTTGTATTAGATGTGTAACGCTTCATATTTCTTTTCGCATTAAACAATTTTGTATTGCAACTGTTCGCTAAATGCCCTATTTTATTACATCTAAAGCATCTTCGTTTTTCTTCCTTATTGTGTTCCTTACTGTTTGTTTGATATGCCTCCTTTGGTTGTTCATCAGTCTTTCCTCCTTCCTTCAGGGTTCGACGTTCAAATTCGTTCATGAGTATCTCTTTAATTTCGGTTGATTTGAATTTTTCATCATCCAGATTTGCAAGCGCCATTACTATTCCATCATATCCGTCCGGAAGACCTGATAACATAGCGTAAGCTAAATCATCATCTCTAAATTCATATCCTACCTCCTTAAGACTGTCACTGCATGTCTTCAGCCTTGATAAATATGAATTCATCGTCTCGTTAGGTTCTAATTTTATGGACACCATCTGCTTCTTTAACTGTAAAATCCTTGCTCGCGATTTTGGTTCAAAAATCCTCTGTAATGCTTCCCACGCATCAGATGCCTTGACGCAGTCCAGGATATGTATTTGATGTTCAGGTTCGACGCCGAGCTATTGTCGCTAGAGCTTTGTTTTCTTTAATCCGAAAACGTTCTCCTTCTTCTGGCGCATGATTGTCCGGTAAAATAGCTTCGCCGGTTACATGCTGCCACAACTCTCTTTGTACTAAGGTCATCTTCATGTTAAATTTCCATGACCGAAAATTCGCACCATTTAATTTGTCAATGCGATCAACAACTTGTGATGACGAGGCCATTCTTTCTTTCTGTACTTTTACTGCCTCAGACCGAAATTTCTGAATGCTTCAAGAATCTTTCTCGAAAAAATTAGGTTATATTTCCGTTTTCTCGATCAATATTGTTATATGCTTATTTACCCGTCCTGGGCCCATAACCTTGTTAGTAATGCTCACCTTTCTATCTTTCTATCTATCTTAAAGGAAAGGTGGATACACATTAACTTGTCGTTAGTACAAAAGAACTCTTATTTATTGTTAGAACATATGTGTTTTTATATGATACAAGGGAGGATGAATATATATGTCAATAGTCGATAATATAATCGAACAGCGATATCGACATCTGCATTCGATATCACTCAACTAAACTTTATGATACTATAATTGCGGTGTATATCAAATATCTATCAATTACTAATTTTAATAAAAAATTTATTTAGAGAAATTGTTGGATTTATCGACGAAATTGATGGTCCGAAGATAGTTGGTAAATCCCAACATTATAGATTGTTAAAGTTTTTGGTGAACAACAACAGTAAACATCGCATTCAAGTTGTTGCCTGGAACGAAGAAATTGATCGTATAAATTTTCATATACAACCAAATCGAGTAAGTGATACATTTTTATATAATTTATTTTTTATAACATTAAAATTATTAACAATATGTAAGATGTGATTTGCCAGTCGAATTTTTAAACTAGGTTAAAGATTTTATTGACCAACACTGACTAAGACTAATTCTTATATTATAAGACCTTATTTGGGAATAATCTCAATTCGAGATTTATTTCCCGACTCCCCTCTCACCCCCCTATAAAATTATAGGCGAGAAAAATATAGATCCGAAAGTCGCTGAATCGGGAATCGAACCCGAGACCTTTCGCTTGCCGGGCGACTGCTCTCACCAACTGAGCTATTCAGACCCTTCGATTCTATACTTTTCTCTGCCTTGATAAACAATTTCAATCAACACCATTAATTAACCATTAAAATTATTATTTTTATTATCATTTTGTTGTAATATTTTTTTAAAAAATTTTTATTCCAATAAAGTACATATAAAACAGTAGTATTAGAATAATATTAATTTAATATATTTAATTTAATAATATTTGTTAATTTTGCAGATTGTGCATATTGATGGTGCCAAGGCTAAAAGAGTAAAAATACCTGAATTCAACCAAGGGACTCTTCAATACGAATTAATTATTCGTTCCAACACGACGATAAATACGTTGGGTAATTTTGACCTAAAAAAAAACATTCAAGCGGTGCAACCACAATTAGTGGAATTGTATGATGTATCTCAACATCTTAATGCATGCATTAGTAAGTGTTTATATGTATATAATATACTTTATACTATAATCCGGTATTTCTTATATATCGATGAACATTTGTATGCAAATGTACGTATAAATATGTAACTATATGTTTTTACAAATCTTTTATATACATATTTTTTACATAATTTCTTATTTTTATACTATTTGATTTTTATAATTATGGGATTTAAATATTTTCTATAAGTCAATTCGTTATACTACAGTCTTGTGATAAACTAAAAATTAATAAAATTTTTTTCAGTTATACGTGGATACATTAAAACGAATTTCAATAAGTTTTCAAATAGTTTTAAAACAATAGGCTGCGGATCCATTACAGATAAGACGTATAAATTGGAGATACAAATAGTTAATTATGATAATGATGTCTACTTCGACAAGGGGCAAATGATTGAAATGAAAGGATATGTAAAAATTATGAGTCAGCTATGTGAAAAAGTTTTAAAATTTCTAAAAATATAATAACTATATAACTGTCATTAATATTATAATTTTATCATTTAGATGACGTATTTTACTTGGAGGTTGATCATTCAACAGATAATAAAGCAAATAGGAGAGGAAAAGTTATCTCTACAACAATTATTGTTGGGTACAAGACCAATTGTATAAAAAACATCCAATGAAGATTTAGGATTACCACCACGCAAAATGATTCGAAAATAATGATTCTTTTCCATTTCATTAAATAACATGTGAAAATAATTATAATACAAAAAAAAAATTTTTTTTAATGCGTTCACAATGTTTCGTTATAAGTAGTTTTACTTTCGTGTTATTTAAACGTTATAATATTTCGAAAGTATTATTATATATATATATATATATTGTGACGTGGTCGTCACGACGCGCGTCCGCCCCAGCCTAATCGCGGGGCAAAAAGCCAAGCGGTCACGCCAATCGCGAGAGAGCGAGAGAGAGAGAGCGAAACCGAAAATCCCAGAGAGACTGAGCAACACCGTGTCAATTGTTACTAATTCGCGTGTATTTTATTTTATTTTTGGGAGCCTGACCGAGAGAGAATATTGTCGCTGGAGAAAGAGAGAGAGAGGTGTTGTCGTCGCAGGAAAGAGACAGCCGCGGTTGGAGAGATTAGCGAGATAAACATACCGCCGAGAACCGTAAGAACTGCCCTTACTAACAACAAAGAAGGAAGCAAATACAGAGCGTCACGTAGGAATTCGGCCTTGACAATCTACTGCCAGGAGATCCAGTGAGGCGCCCGACAACAGGCGCCGGAAGGGCCCAGACCGGGAAGATAACTTTCCTCCCGCGGGTTACCGCTCCGTCGGATACTGGACACAAGGCCACCGCGGGGAGGCCCGCGGCGCGAGGTCGCGAGGACCTCGAAACCCTACGCAAATACCGCGCGAATAAATATATTTTGTCACCATCACGAGGGGTGCTGTGAACCCCCGTACGGCCTTGCTAATCTCGCGCGACGACGGTAGACGGCACGGCGCCGTAATTGGTTATCGCGTACGCACCCCGCGTGCGCAGCATTGATCCAGCTGTCGATTTTCGGGCCGATAGATCCGGCAGATTGGTGCGACCGCTCAACTTAGCGAGACGTGTGACGACCTGAGCTCGATTCTGGCGATAAAGACGAGCTCAAGAGGGACCAAGTCGAAGGGAGAAGTACCGGTGAGGCTACCCTTTCGTAAGCGTATCGAATAATTATCACGTCTGTCACGGTGTTAATCCGAGTCTCGTCCGTTCTGACGCGATTGTCTTATTTAGTGAAGTTTTGTCGCGTGGGCTCTGCCTTATTCGGGAAACTATTTGGTGTACGAGCGATCGACGTCAAGCGGCGAGTACTTTCGCACCTTCGGGCAAGTGAATAATATTAACGCGAAATCTTCGTCTCTCTGGGATTCGATCATATATGTCGTGTCTCCTATTACACGGTTGTCGCGTCTTTCTCTAATATTACTTCTGTTAGTGCGTATGTTTGTCGGGTCTCGTTGTTGTATGCGTTATCCGGCTGTGTCCGGACGTCACCTTGTGTTAATCTCATCGCGGAGGAATTCGACATAAAGAGAGTGATAACGCAGTTCGCGACCACCAGCGAGCGCGTTAGAGAGAGATTACGAGCGAGAGAGCGAGCGCAGTCGAGCGCGCGAGTGAGAGAGAACGCGCGCGAGTGAGAGAGAACGCGCGCGAGTGAGAGAGATTACGAGCGAGAGAGCGAGCGTAGTCGAGCGCGTGAGTGAGAGAGACAGCGAGCGGAAAAGATTCCGGCGCTCTCGATTCACCGATGAATTTCGCCCGTCGGATCGCGAAAAATAGATTAATCCAGATATTGTATCACTCTCCAGTCTCGTCGCCGATATGAACTTCCGATTGTTCGCGATCTAAGTCAGTTCGATAATGTCTATTGGTATGGTCGCGGTTATTCTTTCGTATTTGGCTATGTTATAGATGCGCGTATCTCGGACTTAAGCTTGTCGCGGATATAACTCTGTGTTCAATCGTCGAAATATTTTCTTTTGTATAGAATTTTGGATTTACTGTGTCTTGTATATTATCTTCCGTCTTTATAGTCATTTCTTTATTACTTTCATAGTTTCCATTATACTTCATTATTAATATCGGTTCCAGTTATATTTTGTTATCTTCAAATTTTATTTATTATCTTTTGTTGAAAAATTTATTCTCTGATTATCATCCGCTATTATATTTTTCTTTTATATTTATTTCTATTACATTGGTTTATAATAAACTTCATTATTTTGCTTTGCTTAACTAAATCGCGTACTGCTTTTCTTTAGTACTGTCAACTTAAATGTCTGTGTCGTCATTTCTGTGTTCATCACATCGCGAAAAGAATGTAATTTCCTTCCGTTAGAGCAATTTCGGCAACCACACCCTGCCCCTCTGCCGTTAGGCGAGCTAGTTAGCCCGTAGCGGGATTCCCGGCCAAAACTTTGCGTTGGGTTCGCGATTTGTGGTTTGATGCGTGAAAGACCGCGTCTGGCGCCCAAAACTAGTCTCTCGCGAATATCAAGGCTGGCGTTCTGCTGCGGCACGCGCGGGACGTCCCCGAGCTTAGTTCCGCCGCGTGAAACATTAAAACCCCTGTGTTTTGACGACGGCCAAGCTCCGTTCTTCCGGCTTTTAATCGAGTCGGGAGAAAAAGACGTCGCAAAAATTGGCGCCCAACGTGGGGCGCCAATTTTTGCGACGTCTTTTTCTCCCGACTCGATTAAAAGCCGGAAGAACGGAGCTTGGCCGTCGTCAAAACACAGGGGTTTTAATGTTTCACGCGGCGGAACTAAGCTCGGGGACGTCCCGCGCGTGCCGCAGCAGAACGCCAGCCGTGATATTCGCGAGAGACTAGTTTTGGGCGCCAGACGCGGTCTTTCACGCATCAAACCACAAATCGCGAACCCAACGCAAAGTTTTGGCCGGGAATCCCGCTACGGGCTAACTAGCTCGCCTAACGGCAGAGGGGCAGGGTGTGGTTGCCGAAATTGCTCTAACGGAAGGAAATTACTTTATTACCGCGGGAGGAAAGTTATCTTCCCGGTCTGGGCCCTTCCGGCGCCTGTTGTCGGGCGCCTCACTGGATCTCCTGTCAGTAGATTGTCAAGGCCGAATTCCTACGTGACGCTCTGTATTTGCTTCCTTCTTTGTTGTTAGGAAGGGCAGTTCTTACGGTTCTCGGCGGTATGTTTATCTCGCTAATCTCTCCAACCGCGGCTGTCTCTTTCCTGCGACGACAACACCTCTCTCTCTCTTTCTCCAGCGACAATATTCTCTCTCGGTCAGGCTCCCAAAAATAAAGTAAAATACACGCGAATTAGTAACAATTGATACTGTGTTGCTCAGTCTCTCTGGGATTTTCGGTTTCGCTCTCTCTCTCTCGCTCTCTCGCGATTGGCGTGACCGCTTGGCTTTTTGCCCCGCGATTAGGCTTGGGCGGACGCGCGTCGTGACGACCACGTCACACCCCCCCATGCCAAGAAAGACCGTACCGGTCAGGCTACCCTTCACTTTTTGGGGTCCGAGCCTCTACCGGCCGACGCGGGCAAGAGCTACCGAAATCCCCAGAGCTAAGACGGCATTTTGGCACACAACAAGAATATCATATAATCATCTCCTATGAAACATGAATGGACGACACCTTACGATATGGGTGCCCTTTCGGGAGCGATATCGTCTCTCTGCGGTTAAGTCGCGCTACATTTGCTCGCGCTTGGCGCAGATTACGATTTTTATGATGGAGTTCGACTCCGTTCGCTCGCCTACCGCGGCGGGTCTTACGCAAGGAGAGAAGGTACTAAATTGACATACTCCTAAGTTAAGAGTCTCGACAACACAAAAAAAAAAACGTATATTTTCGTATTCACTAATACACTATATCGGTCGCTCTACTACATACTAGTACGAGTACAAAAAAAAATTAATTAATTAGGCGCGACAACAAAATTAATACTATGAAAAATAACAAGGATACTGATAAGGCGCGATTTTTGAAACCAAACGAAAATTATACGGAACGATAGAGGACGCCACTCATAGCAAAGGCGACTATGACGAAGAAAAAAAAAACTTAATACTAATAATACGCGCCAACTATGACGACCGAAAAACAACAAAAAACAATATTCTGGGTGTCGCAACAACAAACAAAAAGAACTGGGATACGCCCCCAAGGAGAGTTCCTGGATCGGTCCTACTCCGATCTCCGATTCTCCCGGCGATTCAGTGGCGGTGGTAGTCCTCGGCGTCGCGGAGGCTCGGGCCCCTCATGTCCGCGTCCCGGGATGTACGGGCCTTGGGCAAGCCACCCCTCGCGACAATCCGGGCAGTGTCGTACCGTGGTGCCTAGGCGTCCGCAGCGGAAGCAGAGCTGTACGGCACTCCACTCTCGCTTTCGGGGGCACTCCCGCCGGAAGTGATCATGGCCCCCGCAGCTCCAACATCCTTGGGTGGTGGGCCCCATTATCTCCCCGGGGAAGGGTCGAGGTACTCGCTGCCATGGCTCCACAGGACGATGTGGTACGCGTGGGAACTCGTCGAAAGCACTCTGTGCCAGGACGAATAGATCCTCCGTCTGGGTTCGAGGCATCTCGACAGGCTCTTCTGACGCGGCGGCGTCGGTTTCCCGGGTGGTACTCTCGGGATCCATTGTCGGGACTCCCTCCGATACCTCCACTACCTCCCTCGTGCTGTCGGGCTCCTCCCGGGACGCTCGGCGTCGGTCGGCTTGGATTTGGGCGACCTCCACTAGGAGATCAGCCCAAAATCCGGGATGCTCCTCGTCCTCCTTGACTATTATCTCCGCGGCTTCGCGGAGACTTCTTCGCGACACCATCGTTGGCTCTCTGGCAGGAGCGCGACAACCAAATCTACGAATTAGGGGAAACTATATATGGTTTTAGATCCTTCACGTGTATTTTTCCAAGTGATCGACCTGCCTCGTTCTCTAACTCGTACACTACGGGCGACAATATGCGCGATATCGTGAACGGACCGTGAAACTTAGTAGCTAATTTCGCTGATACCGCGTGAGCGGCGGACGACAATACATGTTGTCGTTTTAAAACTGCATCGCCGAGGTGGAATTGTCGATCGCGTCTCCGCAAATTATAGTAATGCGCCTGTTTTTGATGCGCTGCGTCTAAATTCTCGATTATCCAGTCTCGTAACGTTTGAACCTTTTCCATGCGAGTTCGCCACTCGATCGGTGTTGCTTCTACTATCGCGACATCCGCCTCCTGCCTCCCTCGCTCTATATTCACCGGCTGGGATTCTCGGCCAAAATTTAGGAACGCGGGTGTGGTCCCTAGGGACGTATGCAGCGCGGTATTGTACGCGAATCTAAATTCGGCGATGTGCTCGTCCCACTCTCTGTGATTTTCCTCGAGGAAAGCTGTGATCATCGTTTTAATCACCCTGTTTACTCGCTCGACCGGATTCGCTTGAGGATGGTAGGGAGGTACGGTGGTGTGTGCGATATCCCGTTCCTGCGCAAAAGCTTTTAACTCGCGATTTATAAACTCCGTACCATTGTCGGTCAGCAACACTCGCGGCGCACCCCACCGATGCACGACAACCTCGTCTAATAGTTCTCGGATCTTTTTCCCTGTAGCCTTTCTAAGCGGACAACACTCTATCCATTTAGTGAATAAGTCTTGCATTACGATAAGGTACTCGTATCCGTTCTTGCTACGTGGGAACGGTCCCATTACATCGACAGCGACGACGGTCCACGGAGTCTCTACCGTTCGTCTCCCCATTAATCCGACGGGAGCTGCTTGTTCGACCTTAGTTCGTTGACAGGTATCGCAACGGCGAACATATCCCGCGACATCTTTAAACATACGTGGCCAAAAATAACGCAATGCGACTCGATGATACGTCTTCTCGACACCCAAATGACCAGCTTGCGGTACGTCATGCGCTTCGCGTATGATGTCCAAACGCGATTCTTTAGGCAGCACGAGCTTCCATTGTTCTAAATCGTCTACGACCTGCGACACGACTCGGTTGGGTTTTCGGAAATATAAGCGGTCGTCTTCTACTTTCCAGCCCGGATATCGATGTGGTTTTTCCTCAACTTCCCGTACGCGAGCCTTATACCAGTCGTCCTGAGTTATGTCTAGAGCGCACATTTCCCCCGCGGATTCGTATATTCGCGACAACGCATCCGGAACGTGATGCAACGCTCCTTTCCTATGCTCGACCGTGTAATCGTATTCGAGAAGCTCCAAGGCCCATCGCGCTAACCGGCCTGTGGGATTTTTTAAGTTGTTTAACCACCGTAGGCTACTGTGATCGGTGATGACTCTGAATCTGTACCCCTCGAGATACGGCCTAAACTTTTTAATCGCCCACACGACTGCCAAGCATTCTTGCTCGGTCGTAGCATACTTTTTCTCTGCTTCCGATAAGGCGCGACTGGCGAACGCGACAACGTGTTCGACACCCTCCGTTTCCTGCGTCAATACTGCGCCTAACCCTACGGAACTCGCGTCCGTTTGCAGCACAAAAGGCAACTCGAATTTAGGGCAGGTCAACGTAGGGGGTGACACGATACATTTCTTTACGGTCTCGAATGCTGATTTTTGTTCATCCCCCCACTCCCAAGAGTTGTTCTTCTTAAGGAGACGCGTTAAGGGTTCTAGTTTCGTAGCGCACTGTGGAATAAAACGACGATACCACGATGCCATCCCAATAAATCGTCTTACTTGCTTAATATTTTTCGGTGGCGGGTACTCGACAATCGGCGCGGTTTTATCCGGATCCACCTTTAATCCTTCCTGATGTACTACGAACCCTAGATATTTAACCTGCGAGCGGCAGAATTTACTTTTATCCGGGTTGATGGTTAGTCCGGCCTCACTTATCTTATCTAGCACGCGTTTTAACCACTGAAGGTGTTCGTCAAAAGTGCGCGTCACGACCACGATGTCGTCCAGGTACGCGAAAGCATGGGGCTCCATTTCTGGTCCGATGAGACGATCAAGTAAGCGCTGAAAAGTTGTGGGGGCTCCGGTGAGCCCGTACGGCATTCGTTTAAAATGAAATAATCCCTTACCCGGTACCGTAAATGCAGTTAATTCGCGACTATTTCGTTCTAGCGGAATTTGAAAATAAGCCTGGCTAAGATCAATAGTTGAAATGAATTGGGCGGACCGAAGTTTGTCGAGTATGGCGTTCATATAGGGAAGCGGATATGCGTCCTTTCGCGACACCTCATTCAATTTACGGAAGTCGAGACAAAAGCGGTATGAGCCATTCGGTTTTTTTATCATGACTATAGGAGTCGACCACTCGCTATTCGACGGTTCTATTATGTCTGCCGCTAACATTTTATCTACCTCCGTGTAGATTGCTTCTTGGATTTTTGGCGACACTTGATAATATCGTTGTTTAATGGGCGCGTGGTTCCCGATATCGATTTTATGTTTGGTTAAGGTGGTTTCGCCCGGTTTATTCGGATCGCCTTTTAGTTCCGCTCCAAGAAATTCGTCTAACCGTAGTTGTTCGTCGGACGCTAAGTCTATTAAACCGCAGCACACCGGCATTTTAGCGCGACCCCTGGGATTTCGGGCGCGAGATCTTGTCTTGGTGTTAACGGGGAATTTCCCTATTGTCCTGTTTGCCGTGCTACTCGGCGACCACTCAGGGTGCGACAATTTTTTTTTCTTTTCGGGTATTGATTCCGTGCACCCGTCCCTAGGCTTTACATTCGCGTGAGCGCTAAGGGGTGAGGCACCGGGACCCGTCTCGAACTCGTAATCTACTGTCGAGTCCTCCACGAAAAACCATCTACGAGTCGCGAAGTTTACCCCGATACCAAAGGTCGACAGAAAATCCATCCCCACTATTATCGACAACGCTAAGGTGGTTAGGGCACTCGCCCTTATGGTGCGCGTTCTATTCTTTAGCGTGAAAGGGAGGTCGATTTCCCCCTTGATTCGCGTGGTCTGTCCCGTCGCGGTAGTTACCCTCTTACCTTCGGAACTACGGAATGACCGATTCATTCCTTGTAATAACGCGACAACGTCGGATCCCAAAAAGGTGCGACTCGATCCGGAATCTAATAACGCGAGATACTCTCTCCCCACAATTTTAACACGAATAAAAGACAACGACGACTTTTCGCGACAATCAAACGTACTATATGAAAATTCACGGACACACGACACGACATGATTCGGAAGGTGGTTGTTTGTAGGAGTCGTATTCCCCCCCTTAATCGACTCCCTTATTCTTTTCCCGAACAATCCGGGCACGAACGTAACGTCACTTCCGCCCGACCGCATCGGTAACAGTGCTTTCGCGGGGCGGCTTCACAATCTCGTGAAAAGTGGCCCACGGTATCGCAGTTCCAGCATTTCGCGGTAATCGCACGCGCAGGCTTGGTTCGTGGGGTCGCGGAAGTGGACGCGGTTCCCGACGTCTTACTGGACTCGGCCTCGGACTTGGCTTTTCGCCCTCCTTCTTTCTTCCCTGTGCGAGATCCCTGAGTCGAGGTGGTCGAACTCGCGGTCGACGTGTCGAGAGCGGCCACGGTCTCGTGATGCTTCCCCGGTCGATTCGAGTTGCGGGGCGATCGATACGCTAGATCGGGAAATAAGGACTTCTCCGGAGTCGGCGGAGCGCGATAACGTTGCGTCGCCGAGTGACTAGCTTCGGCATGCGTCGCTAGATACTCGAGGACTTCTAAATCGGCGAGTTCGTTTCGGCGCAGAGTAACCTGCAATCGCGGCAGCATGTTACGGAAGGCGCTGCTGACCATTTCCGCCTCACTTAATGGGGGCGACACCCGATCAAGTAATGCCCTCAAGCATGTAAGATAGTCCGCGACAGGCTCGTATTCCCCTTGAGTACGACGCATAATCTCATCTCTGAGCGCGAACTGAAAATCTGGGTCGCCAAAACGCGTTCGCCACGCGTTCGTGAACGCAGCCCATGAAGCTAACCGATCCTTTTTAGCGCGGAACCAATAGAGCGCAATACCGGTCAAGAAGAACGGCAGACAACGCAGAATGTCCTCGTCGGATACGGGAATGAGTTCTCGGCCCTCTTCGATTCGTAGTAAGAATGTCTCGGCATCCTCTCCCCGCGCACCGGAAAACTTCAAATTCCACTTTCTCATTACATTATAGGCGGTCGCGGCCGAATTACTCGAGGAACCGTTTCCCGAACGACGTCCGCTCGATCTCGAAGTACCCGGAGATCCACGCGATAACCGACGATCACCCGGTGGCATAGGGCTGTCCGGTCGCTCATCTTCTCCCCGCGGAGGTTCTAAGCAATCGTTATCTGACATATCGTTGGTCTCGAAAGTTAACCGTACCCCTATTCTATCGCTTCGCACGCGGCGCAATAACCGGGCAGTCAGGATAGAGTAACTGCCTTCAGTCGAAAGTCTTCGCCGATGTAATTCGTCAATTAACTGACCGCGGTTTAATACAAAAACCCACTCGTCTTCCGGATCCACACGACTCATAGGTCAGGCGACACTACTTTCGAACGATACCGTGCACATTAATCGAAATTCTCGCCGCGAAGTACTCGAAAATACTCCGATCCTCAACGCGAGCAAAATAACAAGGTCGCACTAACGGAAAGGGTACGCGAATTTCTAACACGCACACACAGGACGCGAAGAAAAGAAAGGACAAAAAAAAAAGGAACGAAAAAAAAAACTTAATAACTCACGCTATAATCACACTTAACAGTACGTCAATATAAATCCTAATATTTGTAATTCATATATAGTATCCTGTAAGAAAAGATTAATAACAAGCAACATGTGAGTGAAATCGTTCTGAGCGGTTCGCACACTATAAAAACTATTTACTTGATCTCGATAACGGTCTTTAGTTGAGTTCAATATTTATTCAGGCTGATACGTATTGAGAATAAGCGACAAAAAAAACTGCTGTCGGGCATTCGGAGTAGCTTCTGTTATATTCCAAAAACTTTATGATTTATTACTTTACTACTGAAATGAACTATTTCTTGGGTTCATCAACTTCTAATAACAAAAGCAAGAGAAGAAGAGAAAAAAAAAGGTTTTAGATTAACTCAGCTGTGAAAGAGTGTACTGCCTCAAACGTTAGTAATATCAGTGACCGATTTAACTCAATCTTAATATCACAGTTAATACCGCTAATGAGATTTCCTCAATTCAGACTTGCTCTGAAATAGCGTTTAAAGCACAAAATCACACCTAAAATACCAGTAACAATTCCAAATCCCATATCTCTAGCCACATCAGAACGATCCATAAATAATTCAGTCAATAAATCAATCCTTAAATTAATACAGTAATAAATCACGGAAACAATAAATCAATTCGTCAATGCAACTATAAATCCGTAAATTTATAAATGCGACCTCTATTACTTACAGATATATCCGAAATGATACGGAAAATAACGACAAACGCGAATATGTTTGCTCCCGAAAAATTTTTTTTTCAACGTGGCCCCACGTTGGGCGCCAATTTTTGCGACGTCTTTTTCTCCCGACTCGATTAAAAGCCGGAAGAACGGAGCTTGGCCGTCGTCAAAACACAGGGGTTTTAATGTTTCACGCGGCGGAACTAAGCTCGGGGACGTCCCGCGCGTGCCGCAGCAGAACGCCAGCCTTGATATTCGCGAGAGACTAGTTTTGGGCGCCAGACGCGGTCTTTCACGCATCAAACCACAAATCGCGAACCCAACGCAAAGTTTTGGCCGGGAATCCCGCTACGGGCTAACTAGCTCGCCTAACGGCAGAGGGGCAGGGTGTGGTTGCCGAAATTGCTCTAACGGAAGGAAATTACCTTCTTTTCGCGATGTAATGAACACAGAAATGACGACACAGACATTTAAGTTGACAGTACTAAAGAAAAGCAGTACGCGATTTAGTTAAGCAAAGCAAAATAATGAAGTTTATTATAAACCAATGTAATAGAAATAAATATAAAAGAAAAATATAATAGCGGATGATAATCAGAGAATAAATTTTTCAACAAAAGATAATAAATAAAATTTGAAGATAACAAAATATAACTGGAACCGATATTAATAATGAAGTATAATGGAAACTATGAAAGTAATAAAGAAATGACTATAAAGACGGAAGATAATATACAAGACACAGTAAATCCAAAATTCTATACAAAAGAAAATATTTCGACGATTGAACACAGAGTTATATCCGCGACAAGCTTAAGTCCGAGATACGCGCATCTATAACATAGCCAAATACGAAAGAATAACCGCGACCATACCAATAGACATTATCGAACTGACTTAGATCGCGAACAATCGGAAGTTCATATCGGCGACGAGACTGGAGAGTGATACAATATCTGGATTAATCTATTTTTCGCGATCCGACGGGCGAAATTCATCGGTGAATCGAGGGCGCCGGAATCTTTTCCGCTCGCTGTCTCTCTCACTCACGCGCTCGACTACGCTCGCTCTCTCGCTCGTAATCTCTCTCACTCGCGCGCGTTCTCTCTCACTCGCGCGCGTTCTCTCTCACTCGCGCGCTCGACTGCGCTCGCTCTCTCGCTCGTAATCTCTCTCTAACGCGCTCGCTGGTGGTCGCGAACTGCGTTATCACTCTCTTTATGTCGAATTCCTCCGCGATGAGATTAACACAAGGTGACGTCCGGACACAGCCGGATAACGCATACAACAACGAGACCCGACAAACATACGCACTAACAGAAGTAATATTAGAGAAAGACGCGACAACCGTGTAATAGGAGACACGACATATATGATCGAATCCCAGAGAGACGAAGATTTCGCGTTAATATTATTCACTTGCCCGAAGGTGCGAAAGTACTCGCCGCTTGACGTCGATCGCTCGTACACCAAATAGTTTCCCGAATAAGGCAGAGCCCACGCGACAAAACTTCACTAAATAAGACAATCGCGTCAGAACGGACGAGACTCGGATTAACACCGTGACAGACGTGATAATTATTCGATACGCTTACGAAAGGGTAGCCTCACCGGTACTTCTCCCTTCGACTTGGTCCCTCTTGAGCTCGTCTTTATCGCCAGAATCGAGCTCAGGTCGTCACACGTCTCGCTAAGTTGAGCGGTCGCACCAATCTGCCGGATCTATCGGCCCGAAAATCGACAGCTGGATCAATGCTGCGCACGCGGGGTGCGTACGCGATAACCAATTACGGCGCCGTGCCGTCTACCGTCGTCGCGCGAGATTAGCAAGGCCGTACGGGGGTTCACAGCACCCCTCGTGATGGTGACAAAATATATTTATTCGCGCGGTATTTGCGTAGGGTTTCGAGGTCCTCGCGACCTCGCGCCGCGGGCCTCCCCGCGGTGGCCTTGTGTCCAGTATCCGACGGAGCGGTAACCCGCGGGAGGAAAGTTATCTTCCCGGTCTGGGCCCTTCCGGCGCCTGTTGTCGGGCGCCTCACTGGATCTCCTGGCAGTAGATTGTCAAGGCCGAATTCCTACGTGACGCTCTGTATTTGCTTCCTTCTTTGTTGTTAGTAAGGGCAGTTCTTACGGTTCTCGGCGGTATGTTTATCTCGCTAATCTCTCCAACCGCGGCTGTCTCTTTCCTGCGACGACAACACCTCTCTCTCTCTTTCTCCAGCGACAATATTCTCTCTCGGTCAGGCTCCCAAAAATAAAATAAAATACACGCGAATTAGTAACAATTGACACGGTGTTGCTCAGTCTCTCTGGGATTTTCGGTTTCGCTCTCTCTCTCTCGCTCTCTCGCGATTGGCGTGACCGCTTGGCTTTTTGCCCCGCGATTAGGCTGGGGCGGACGCGCGTCGTGACGACCACGTCACAATATATATATATATATATACTCTTCTAGAGACTATATATAGTATCCATTAAATCAGATTTCAAACTACGGGGTTAGTCGTTTATTAATCATCATTCATACTTTCTATGCAGATGTAAAATAAAAAATAAAATTTTGCAAATCGAGGAATTCTTTTTCTTTTTAATATTATCGATATCTTTTTTTTTATGTTTAATTTACTCAGGAGTAAGCAAAAAAAGATAGCCTATATCGATATAATAATTAGTTTAATGTATCACAAATTTCGGCTAGAGAGTACTAAAGTAAAATGATATTATATCCTTTTCTCTTAATTATTTTATAAATAGATAAATTTGCTTAATTATTTAATTAAAATCCTATAAATTGTGATAATGCAATATGCTTACGAAAACATTCTACATAAAATTTAATTTTATTTCATAAAATACATTGTATTACATATAACATCATTTTTAAAAAATCATTATTTATGTAACGAATGGTGACATCTATTTTCAACATTATTGAAATAATTATATTTTACTTTTAATGTCAAAGTTCGGAAAAAATTGATACAGGATACTGTATAGTCTCTAAAAGAATATATAAAATAATACTTTTGCTAAATAAGATGAAAGTAAAACTACTTATAACTATAACCAAACATTGTGACGCGTTTAAAAAAAATTTTTTTTAAGTATTAGTATTATTTATACATGTTATTTAATGATATAGAGAAATCATTTTAATAATTATTTTCGAATCATTTTGCGTGGTGGTAATCCAAAATCTTCATTAGATGTTTTCGTTAAAATTGATCTTGCACCCAACAATAATTGTTGAAAAGATATCTCTTTTTCTCCTATTTGCTTTATATCAGACGAATTCTCAACCTTCAAATAAAATTTGTCATTTAACGATAAAATTATAATATTGATAACAGTTATATATATTGTTATGTCCGTGTTACGTCCGTACTTCGTTACGTCCCTGTATCTGAAAGCATTTGAAGTTCACGTAAAGTTCATGTATAAACCGCGCGGCGACATTGGTCAGTATTTAATAATTAAATACGTGGCAGAAATTAAAAGACTGTGCAAGCCGACATCTGCTTGGCAGCAAAATGTTGTCCAAATGATATACATTTAAAAAATGTAAAATATTAATTTATCGCTTGCCTTTAAATATTAATACTCTTTTAATAATTCTTTAAATATTGAACACCGACAATTGTTGCCGCGTGTGGTTTATACAGCGCTAACTTGACGATTAAAGGAGTATTAATATTTAATGGCGAGTTATTTTATTAAACTAATAATTAATTATGCCTCGAAGAAAAGTAGTTCGAACTGCTGAAGAAGAAGAAGAATTCCAGTGTAATAAACGAGAAAGAAAAGCAAAATCTCAAATGGAAAGACGGAAAATGAAACGAATGATAACTAAAAAAGATTGTCAATCTTTATCAAATAGCAGTGAGATTTGTCCAAATATAGCGCAAACTTTAACAAGCTTCTCGAGAAATATAGTAATAGATCATGTTGTTTCACAATTGGTTAATTCACCTATGAAAGTATTATCTCCAACGAATAATGTTAATGTTAACGATGATACTGATATAATTAGAAATGTTTACAATTCAACTACAGAAACTTTATTAAATAACAATATTACTTTCTCTATACCTAGCACATCAAATAGTACAAGCTTCTCGAGAAATATAGTAATAGATCATGTTGTTTCACAATCGGTTAATTCACCTATGAAAGTATTATCTCCAACGAATAATGTTAATGTTAACGATGATACTGATATAATTAGAAATGTTCACAATTCAACTACAGAAACTTTATTAAATAACAATATTACTTTCTCTATACCTAGCACATCAAATAGTACACACAATATAGTTGATAAAAGTAAAGTTGTAAATCGTATTGCACAATGTCGAGCTTTAAAAAAAGGATATGTTAATATTAATACGTCTTCTACTACTCAACTACAAAATATTATAGAGTATTACATAGGAGAAATGAATATATGTTGTGAACATTGTGGTGGAAAACATTCTGAAAAAGTAGCTAATAAGGGTAATTCATTTAACGATTGTTGCAGCCATGGTTCTGTTAAGTTAGATTCTTTACCACAACCTCCGTATGAACTTCATGAATTATTTATTGGAAATCATCAAAAATCAAGTCATTTTTATAATCATATTCGTGATTACAATAATACATTTTCATTTGCGTCATTTAATGTAAACTTAGCAGATTTTAGTGCGCAAGACGTGGACCTGTTTTAAAATTCAAGGACAAATTTATTATCAAATTAATACTGCGTTATATCCCTCATCTAACGAAATGCCAAGTTATGGTCAACTTTTTATCGTGGATAATAATGAAGCAACAGAATGTCGATTACATCGAAATTCGAATCTTGATAAAGAAATTTTACATATAATAGATAATATAATGCGTACGAATAATGTTTTTGCACAATCTTACCGAATGATGCATGAAGAAATTGAACAAATCACTGAAAATAATAGTATACGTGAATTACAATTGGGATTTTTGACAAAAAAAGGCATTGATCGTGGCCGATACAATGTGCAAAGAGTAAATGAAGTTGCAGCTGTTTTTTCTACTACAGCAGATGGTGAAATTCCGGAAACTTATGTAACAATATATAACAAAAATAAGAAAACGTTACAACAAGTCAGTACAATGAATCCAAATGTAGAACCGTGGATTTATCCATTATTCTATCCATATGGTAATCAAGGATGGCATGATAATTTACAACGTAAGAATTGTAATAAACGAGTAAGTAGAGCTGCTTATGTAAAATATCGCATAGCTATACGTGATAATTTTAATATTTTCATTATGGGAAGACGATTATTTCAACAATGGTTTGTAGATAGTTATATAAAAATTGAAAAAGATCGAATTAATTATTGTAAGCAGAATCAAAAACAATTACGAACTGAGACTTATCAAGGATTAATTGATTATTTAGCAAACACCGCCAATAATAATAATGCTCATATTGGAAAAATGATTATACTTCCATCGACATTTGTAGGTTCACCGCGCAATATGTTGCAACATTATCAAGATGCGATGGCTATTGTTCGGAAATATGGAAAACCAGATATCTTTGTTACTATGACTTGTAATCCAAATTGGCGCGAAATTAAAGAAAATTTACTTCTAAATCAACAATCTGCAGATAGGCCAGATATATGTGCTCGGGTATTTAATATAAAAAAAGATTATTTAATTTCGATATTATTGTTAGACAAAAAATTTTTGGTGAAGTTCTGGCATATGTTTATGTAATAGAATTTCAAAAACGTGGATTACCACATATACATTTGTTGATTACTTTAAAACAGAATTATAAAATATCAAATTCTGAAATAGTTGATAAATTTATTTCTGCAGAAATTCCTGATTCTAATGAAAATAAAAGTTTACATGATATTGTAATGAAACATATGATTCATGGACCATGTGGAGATTGGTGTTTGATAAATAATAAATGCTCGAAACATTTTCCAAAACCGTTTCGATCTGAAACGATTATGGATGAAGATGGTTATCCGCAATATCGTCGAAAAATAATGGATTGCTGTACGAAAGACCTGGACGATACGTTGTTGATAATCGATATGTTGTTCCATTTAATCCAACGCTCTTACTTTTATTCAATAGTCATATTAATGTTGAAATAGTTTTGAGTATACGATCTGTAAAATATTTATATAAATATATTTATAAAGGTCATGATTCTGCATCCGTAGTTATTGGAGAAAATGTAGATAAAACATATAGTGTATATATATATATATATATATATATATATATATAAGATAATAATTTTATTCTTTTTAATTATTTTGTTTAGGTTTAGGTTGGACAAGTGTCAGCTTGTTTTTCAAAAGCGTTTTACAGAATATCACGTTCAATGACACGTTCATTGACGGGTAGTGATTTCAATGGTTTCAATACTGGAAGTGAAAAAGTTAATTTTAGTGTATTCATCTTTGAAGTCACTATGGAAATAAAAGAGGAAGATGGAAAGGGCGCTTTTAGTACAGTCCCTAAGGATAGAAATTGCTTTAAATTACGAAGTAATGTGGTGAAACAAGTTTGTTTGAGCATCCAGCAAGTGTCCAGTAAAGAAGGTGGCATTACGCTTGAAGTTGAGAGGTGTTTCGGGGTGCTTGTTAGTCCTGGACGAAATGTTAAGCACAGTGATATGCGACTACTCGAGATGGTAAAGAGGGATTCACACTAGCAAGTTAATTTTATGTCTATAATCAGTTCAGATGTTCGCAATATTACAACAATAATGTTTCTTTATAATAATGTATATATGTAGATAATTCACATATGTAATATAAATAAATATTTAATAAATTTACATAGAGTTGGCCAATAACGTTAATTTTTTTATACACAGTTGAAAACATTGTGTTTCCTTGTTAAAAAAAATCCCCGTGAAAATTTTTGTGTTAAATATTTAACACATTCATGTGTTAATTTAACATATTGCTGTTATGTTAATTAAACTCAATTGTTAAATTATCAGAACAACTGAAAAAAATGTAAAAATAACATAATCTGCATCTATTTTAAATTTTACACAATAAATATGTTCCGTATTCATTGTGACAAAATTTATCTGTTAAAATTTACAGGAAAAAAATGTTGATTTTATTCTATAGAATAAGTGGGGGTGATAAGTACAGATCTTTATTCGTTACTTCTCGACGTGATCTCGACGTGTTTGGACGTGTCTCGATGTGTCTCGTTTGCTTCCTTTTCTTTATTCGTTACTTCTCGACGTGATCTCGATGTGTCTCGTTTGGTTCCTTTTGTCAAGTATGTATAATTATTATTAATTACTATTATATTATTTTTTAATAAAGTGGCGCTTATAGCGCCAACTACATAGATTGGCAACGCTTCGTAGCTGTTTTTATATCTATCTGTGCTGTGCTTCTTCGAGCAATTTATTACGCGTCTTCATAACATAACCTATCTACGCCGGACATTATGCTCTTCGCGTGAGTGTATCGCATAAAGTCAAAGAATAGGAATGAGAGATTCTTTCCTTAATTCCTTATATGGTAACGTAATAAGTTTGAAATCTTTGTATACTAATATTAAAAAGAGAAAAGGGCTTGTAGACTTATGCCTTTCATAACGGCATTATTATTGTTATGTATCGTTGTGCAGCTATTAGAAAATTCTGCGCAACGATACATAACCATTACAAGCAATCATAAAAGTTGCAGGATAATCATAAGCTGCGTTCGGGAACCACACTTTTAGCACACTGAATGTCGTTCTATTTTTGTTACTTATTAAAAGACTAGCGTTTCGGACCGCGCTTCGCGCGGTCCTCAAAGCTTTTATAATTCGGACCGCACTTCGCGTGGTTCTCATAAAGCCTTTATAAAACCTGATTTAACACAAAAGATTAATTGTTCTGTCTGTATTACCGCGAACTACTTGCATATTTTTGGACCGATTTTCACGAAATTTATATATTGATGTTGCAAATTTTTAGAAGATGACTACTATTATTTTTTTTTCACTCCCTGATATTGTATTTTGCGTCTTGTTTTGCATAAACTTAAATATTTATAATTAAAATTTTGTTTGCTTATATTAATTTTTTTTGTTATTTTAATTTCCACACAATTTAATATGTTTTAAATCTGAAACATTAGTTTAGTAAATATATATACATACAAATTTTTTTTTTTTATTATTTAATTATTATACCAATTTTTTTTCCTTACTCAAATATTTTTTGATTACGTCTAATGTACCCACCGCTAACCCGCTATTATTAGCTCTCATACAATTTCATAATTCTTCAATTTACAAAATTTCTCTGTATATTACATTTTTTGTAAAACATTTTTCACTTCCTTCAATTAGATGTCCTTGATTGCTAAATTCATCTATCTTAATTTTTACACTTTCCCTTTTGGTTGCTCTAGAAAATGCCACATAAAGTTGACCATGAGCAAATACAGGATGTGGCAAATAAATCCCAATTTTTTCTAAACTCTGTCCTTGTGATTTATTTATTGTCATAGCAAATGATACTCGAATAGGAAACTGTCTTCGTTTAAATTTAAATGGCAATTCCAAATCACTTGTAATTAAATCTATCCTTGGAATGATGACAATCTGTCCTCGAGCAGGACCAGTTAGAACCTCCGCATAAATTAGATTATTTTTCAAATTAGTTACTATAAATCTTGTTCCATTACAAAGTCCTTTCTTAGTATTTAAATTTCTTAATAGGATTATTATAGCACTGACTTTTATTTTAAGTTGATGAACTGGCATTCCAGAAGGTGTCAGAGAGTTCAAAAACTCAGTTGGAAAATTTAATTGCTCCTGTGGATCATCACTTACAATAAAGTCAATTGAGAGATATTCCTTTTCCTCTCCTTCCATTTTACAAAGGATTGTGTCATTAATTTTAAAAGTATCCTCATTTTTAGGACAAAGTATCGCTCTATCTGGATTTTCTCTAATCTGTTCCATGGTGATTCTATCACCAAAAATTTCATTAATAAGAGATTCTTTTGATATAAAATCTTTGGGGATTTCAATTATATCGAGATGTAGTCCATCTGAATTTAATAATTTACCATCTCCGAGTTGCATTAGCCAATTTGAAAATTCTTTTTCTTCCGCAGTTCTCATATTTTGTTTTAATTTAACTTGTGTTACGTTCCTCCATATAGGATTGTATTTTACAATCGATTCAATTATAGCTGCTTTTTGTGCATGAGGCACTACTGGGAGATTTTGTCTGAAATCTCCTGCAAATAAAATTACTTTTCCTCCAAATGGTCGAGGATTCTTCATCAAATCCTTTAAAAGTTTATCAACTGCTGTTAAAGCATATCCAACAGTCATGCTCACTTCATCCCATATGATTAATTTGGCATTAATCAATTCTCGTGCACCAGTACTCTGCGTTGATACCACTGCTT